>NC_090246.1:100250754-100263254 GCF_037325665.1 Littorina saxatilis | reverse complement strand
TCCCCAGAATAAGATTCTATTTGGGACATGAGGTGGTTGTACGCTAAGAAAAAGCTGGGTGTGTGGGGGTGGGGCCGGGAGGATGACGGGAGTGGGGCTGTACAAGTTAAAAGTTGCGTTGATAAAAGTTATAAGCGTTTGGTATTGGGCGTTGAGAATCATCCAATACAATTGACACTGGACATTTGAAGACGCAACAGTGGTCGACACGGGGAGCATCATAAACACCGCCCAATTGGATTGCATGACTTGACCGTCCTGCAGTGATGTCGTTCTCGTCGGCTATTGGTCAGTGGATTTTGAGAGCGCACGTGCCGGACAATTAAGGTGTTCATATGATTGGTTAATACACTGACACGGTTCTCACCCCTTTGAGAGGTCGTGGCCTACATAAAGTTAGTTCGTTTCGCAAATTAGCAAAAGTCCTCAAAAAAGTCGATAGTCACAGAGACTTTGTGTTCATAACAACCCAAAAACCAGAAGAAAAAGACCTGAGAGGCTACCTGGAGCTCTGCCTCACCTCTATGGTGACTGCTAGGCAGAAGCAGAGCCCCGAGGCTCTCATCAACTTATTAACGGATACCTACTGTTTTGTGACAAAAAATAAAGTGTCCCTCCCTAAACTAGACACTTATCTCATGGCCCTCGGCGCTCTCGCGGGGAGCAGAGATCTGTCGTCTGAGGAAATTCTCACAATTAAAAAATCACTGTAAGTCCCTTGTAATTCTGGACTCCCTAAATGGGGGGCAAAATAAAATAAAGCCAGCATAAATATATGATCGTCATTTGTCAACGGTATTAACTTAAACAAAGGGGACACACAGCTCGCAGGGAGGGAAGGGCATTGCCCCACCTCGCGGGCGTGTGCGTGTGGTTTTTTTTTTCCTGATGGTTTTAAACTCCTGTTTTCGGATTACACAATAAACATAAAAACATGATTATATAAACGAGAGGATAGCTGTTTCCTCTCTCAGTTAATACTGCTAATGTGACGTCGCCTCCCCTGCGACTATTGTAGTGGCGGGGAGGTCGACGGACAACGCAGATAGATCTTTTTATCCTATTTAAAATTAACAAATGCCGCATAGCAACTCATGCGTGCGTCAATGAAATGATGTATCCAAATGTTACTACCCTATAGAAGATCAGTATTACGTTTTGCGCATGTTCTTTATATTTTTCTCACAATGTTGTCACTTTTAAACCTTCTAACAGGTGGTCCTGAGTTTTATCTTTTTCTTAACGAAACTAAAATTGAATTAAAAATCCATGTTTTTAATGGTCCTTCCCCTAGGAAGTCAACGCATATAAAGGAAAAATTATCCCCGAGTATATTTCTCATTGCCCCACCCCCCTCCCTTATTCATGGAGAGCGGGGCCGGGGTCCTATCACGGTCGGGATTGCTTGGTCTTGCCCTTTTCTTTCCCTCCTTTTCTTCTTTTAGCGTATCATCAACTCATGTCCCTAAAAGGAAAATTTCCTGTGAGGACGTAAAGGACCCCCTTTTTTTTACAAATTAGCAATTGTCCGGTCAGACATCATATGGTGCGGGTGTTAAATCTGTCAGTTTGCAAGAGAGATAATTCGAGTTTGTGAAACTTGTTGCATACAGTGGTAAATACCTGATTTTGATGACTTTTGTGATCTTTCTCAGACGGGAGGAATAGCAGAAAGGCAAGACAATATAAGTGAGGGATTTTGATTCTATTGATTGTGCCTATGATTAGGTTAGATTGAATAGATTAGATTGTGCAAGCAGGATTCCACCATGGAATACATTTAATTTATATGAGGGTTAACGTTGTCTGCACCATCTCAGAAAAACTATCATATTTTCGACCTAAATCTGTGGATCTAAAAACATCATCTCGGTTATAATGTAGTATATAACAGCCTAAAGCATGTCACATTTATAGAACAAACAAAAAAAAATAATTTCGCTAGTATCGTGTACACTACATTGGGGTGTGCACGTTAAAGATCCCACGATTGACAAAAGGGTCTTTCCTGGCAAAATTGTATAGGCATATATAAAAATGTCCACCAAAATACCCGTGTGACTTGGAATAATAGGCCGTGAAAAGTAGGATATGCGCCGAAATGGCTGCGATCTGCTGGCCGATGTGAATGCGTGATGTATTGTGTAAAAAAACAAATCCATCTCACACGGAATAAATAAATCCCTGCGCCTTGAATATGTGCGCGATATAAATTGCATGCATAAAATAAAAAATGAAAAAGATAAAAAAAATGATAAATAAATCCCTGCGCTTAGAACTGTACCCACGGAATACGCGCGATATAAGCCTCATATTGATTGATTGATTGATTGATAGTATTTTGCGTGTAATATTTTCCGAGTGTGATAAAACAAGTTAGAATGACAATAAATCGGAAAGACTTAGTTAGGGTTAGGGTGGGTGGCCGAGTGGTAACGCACTTGCGCTCGGAAGCGAGAGGTTGCGAGTTCGACCCTGGGTCAGGGCGTTAGCAATTTTCTCCCCCCTTTCCTAACCTAGGTGGTGGGTTCAAGTGCTAGTCTTTCGGATGAGACGAAAAACCGAGGTCCCTTCGTGTACACTACATTGGGGTGTGCACGTTAAAGATCCTACGATTGACAAAAGGGTCTTTCCTGGCAAAATTGTCTGGGCATATATAAAAATGTCCACCAAAATACCCGTGTGACTTGGAATAATAGGCCGTGAAAAGTAGGATATGCGCCGAAATGGCTGCAATCTGCTGGCCGATGTGAATGCGTGATGTATTGTGTAAAACAATTCCATCTCACACGGCATAAATAAATCCCTGCGCCTTGAATATGTGCGCGATATAAATTGCATAAAATAAAAATAAAATAAAAAATAAATAAATCCCTGCGCTTAGAACTGTACCCACGGAATACGCGCGATATAAGCCTCATATTGATTGATTGATTGAAAGACTTAGTTATCGTACAGTAACAACATGTCATTTAATTACTTGATTTTGGGATAGTTTCGGAGCAGTTTTGAAAAAATTATTGCATGGGTTCAGTCTCGTTTTCACGTCCAAATCGTCAGAAAACTTTCCAAAATGTAAGACAAATTCTGCAGAGCAGCTGAGCTGCTCTTCACACAACTTTTCTGTCGGTGTCTGTGTGTCTGTTTATCTTTCTCTCTATGTCTCTGTTTCTCTGTCTCTCTCTTTCTCTGGCTCTCTCTCTCTCTCTTTGTCTGTCTGTCTGTTTGTTTCTTTTTTGTCTCTCTTTCTGTCTGTCTGTCTGTCTGTCTGTCTGTCTGTAAAGCTGTCATAACTGTTCCTTTTATTTCTATCTCTTTCCTTGTTTTTGATTAGAATTTTGACTGTCTGCGGGATGAAAAAAAGAGCATTTTAGCATTTCTTATTCTGTTAGTGTTACGATAAAGATCAATTCAATTCAATTTAATTTAATTCAATTCAATTCAATACAATTCTCTCTCCCTCATTCTCATTCTCATAAATCAGACTCAGTGTTTGTGTTATACTGCCTTGCTCTGCTGAGTGTGTGTGTCATACCGCTTTGCTCTGCTGAGTGTGTGTGTTTGTGTTAATTACGGTCTGTCTGTATATTCTTTTGTCTGTCCGTCTGTCACTCAAGGGTAAACCGGCACGGTTAGCCTAGTGGTAAGGCGTCCGCCCCGTGATCGGGAGGTCGTGGGTTCGAACCTCGGCCGGTGTCACGATTTCATCTTTCGCCTGTGTACATATTTCCCCCTCGATATTTACTCGAGACTGAAATGTTGTTTCCTGGTAAAATTAAGAAGGGAAATTATTTATGGACGAAAAGCATGTCAGTTTCTTGCATGTGAAGAAAATTGGTTGTGAAATTAAATAGATTTCACTCCCAAAATCGAATTCTTCGAAAACGTGTACCGAGTGGTTACGTCCCTTGAGTAAGAAGGGAAACATTTTAGGATGAATCAAATTTCTAAGTTAAATAAAATAATTGGTTGGACAAATTTGGCCCCATGAATGTAAGGTACACAAGGTCGCTCATCAGTACTATCGAAGGGTGTTTTTTTTGTTCAGTGTAGAGTTTATACTAGATCAACGAGGCCGAAAATCGAAATATCAACACGGCGAAAGATAAAAACGTCACACCGGGTCATACCTAAGACTTTAAAGTTGGCAATCTAGTGGCTGATCCACATCCCATTTTGGTGCAATCCCATTTTTGCCGCCGTCCCATTTTTTGCCCCATCCCATTTTCGCGACATTTCACAAGCCAAGCGTCATTTTATAAAATTTATAATTTTGAATGATTAATGAGATGAGGATGATTATAATGATGATGCTATGGATTTCCAATTTGGATTGAGACTACGTGACAGGGCATTTTACTAACATGTCATAACAAAAGCGCGACATCCCATTTTGACACCATATCCCATTTGGCCGCCATGCCGTTTCACCGTATTCCATTTATCCCCCATCCCATTGTCGCGACATTTCACAAGCCAAGCGTCATTTTACTACCGTGTCATAACAATAGCGCGTCATCCCATTTTGACACCATCCCATTTGGCCGCCATCACATTTTTTATTTATTCTTCTTGCCAAGCCTCACTATACTACTATACTGCGTTATTCAACTAGGAAGACATTCCGTTTACGCCAAATTCCATTTTTGCCACAATCCAAAATGTCGCGATATAGAGATGGCGGCAAAATGGGATGATGGCAAAACGGCATGGCGACAAAATGGAATGTGGCGCTAGTGGTTTGACACGGTGGTAAAATGACACATGGCCTATGAAATGTCGCAAAAATGGGATGGGGGCAAAATGGGATAACGGCCAAACGGGATTGCGCCAAAATGGGACGTGGAGCTAATGGTACATGACATGGTGGTAAAATGACACTTGGCCTGTAAAATGTCGCAAAAATGGGATGGGGGCGAAATGGGCTAACGGCGAAACGGGATTGCGCCAAAATGGGATGTGGAGCTAATGGTACATGATATGGTGGTAAAATGACACTTGGCCTGAGAAATGTCGCCAAAATGGGATGGGGGCGAATTGGGATAACGGCGAAACAGGACTAATAGATCCCTTGACTTGGGGTAGTGCGACTCTGTCACTGCTAGCTTTCCACTCGGAGGAAGCGACCGGAATTTCCCAACGATGGGACATCCTAGTAATGAATTTTTTTTTTTTTAATTCTTAAAATTGACAGAGTCGCGCTACCCCAAAAGTCAAGGAATTTCGTGTTTGTCCCTTGACTTTGGAGATGACAAGAAAATATCGGGCGCAAAAACGTGATTTGTAAAATTTGTCACAACATATGTCGCCTCGCGCCATGTATGTGATGAAACCATTCATATAGCTCTGCGGGAGCTCTGCACTTTTCGACGTCCCCATGTCACTGCTGTACAGCAAACATCGTCCCCAAATACCTGTTTGTTTCTAAAAAAAATATCACGCTGGAGGTTGCATTTTATGTTATAACCTCCTGAAATGAGTTTTGACACTTTAGAATGGCATGTAAAATGACACATGGCCTATGAAATGTCGCAAAAATGGGATCGGGGCAAAATGGGATAACGGCCAAACGGGATTGCGCCAAAATGGGACGTGGAGCTAATGGTACATGACATGGTGGTAAAATGACACTTGGCCTGTAAAATGTCGCAAAAATGGGATGGGGGCGAAATGGGCTAACGGCGAAACGGGATTGCGCCAAAATGGGATGTGGAGCTAATGGTACATGATATGGTGGTAAAATGACACTTGGCCTGAGAAATGTCGCCAAAATGGGATGGGGGCGAATTGGGATAACGGCGAAACAGGACTAATAGATCCCTTGACTTGGGGTAGTGCGACTCTGTCACTGCTAGCTTTCCACTCGGAGGAAGCGACCGGAATTTCCCAACGATGGGACATCCTAGTAATGAATTTTTTTTTTTTTAATTCTTAAAATTAACAGAGTCGCGCTACCCCAAAAGTCAAGGAATTTCGTGTTTGTCCCTTGACTTTGGAGATGACAAGAAAATATCGGGCGCAAAAACGTGTTTTGTAAAATTTGTCACAACATATGTCGCCTCGCGCCATGTATGTGATGAAACCATTCATATAGCTCTGCGGGAGCTCTGCACTTTTCGACGTCCCCATTTCACTGCTGTACAGCAAACATCGTCCCCAAATACCTGTTTGTTTCTAAAAAATCACGCTGGAGGTTGCATTTTATGTAATAACCTCCTGAAATGAGCTTTGACACTTTAGAATGGCATTTAACGCTCATTGAAGTTTTAACAAACTTTCTAACACCTAAAACATTCATAGCACCGATAACGTAATTCTAGCTCTGCACTTTGTGTACACATACGTCCCCATTTCACTGCTGTACAGCAAACATCGTCCCCAAATGCCTGTTTTTCTAAAAATCACGCTGGAGGTTGCATTTTATGTAATAACCTCCTGAAATGAGTTTTCACACTTTAAAATGGCATTTAACGCTCATTGAAGTTTTAAGAAACTTTCTAACACGTAAAACAAAAGAGACCCCAAATGCCTGTGTTTTGAGCAAGATGGCATTTTGATACACAGCCGACCCCAAATGACTGTAAAACCACCTATGTGTGTGTGTGTGTGTGTATGTATGTGTGTGTTTTATCCTCAAGTTTCCAAGAACAGTTACTTTGTCGTAACGGTGAATTTGGCAGTAAAGGGGCTGATTAGATAGTAGCGAGTTTCGCTTAAAAGGGTCAGTCCTTCAGGTGAAAACTGTTCTGCTCACCATCTCAATCTGATGGCCAGGATTTTGCATGGGATTAACAAAGCATCCCCCCTCCCCCACTTGGACACGTACCTAAATCAACAACCTGACCGCTTCCTGTACACCTAAATCAACATCGTGACCGCTTCCTGTACACCTAAATCAACATCCTGACCGCTTCCTGTTCACCTAAATCAACAACCTGACCGCTTCCTGTACACCTAAATCAACATCGTGACCGCTTCCTGTACACCTAAATCAACATCCTGACCGCTTCCTGTTCACCTAAATCAACAACCTGACCGCTTCCTGTACACCTAACTCAACATCGTGACCGCTTCCTGTACACCTAAATCAACATCCTGACCGCTTCCTGTTCACCTAAATCAACAACCTGACCGCTTCCTGTACACCTAAATCAACATCCTGACCGCTTCCTGTTCACCTAAATCAACAACCTGACCGCTTCCTGTACACCTAAATCAACATCGTGACCGCTTCCTGTACACCTAAATCAACATCCTGACCGCTTCCTGTACACCTAAATCAACATCCTGAACGCTTCCTGTACACCTAAATCAACATCCTAACCGCTTCCTGTGCACCTAAATCAACATCCTGACCGCTTCCTGCACACCTAAATCAACATCCTGACCGCTTCTTGTGCACCTAAATCAACATCCTGACCGCTTCCTGTTCACCTAAATCAACATCCTGACCGCTTCCTGTACACCTAAATCAACATCCTGACCGCTTCCTGTTCAACATCCTGACCGCTTCCTGTACACCTAAATCAACATCCTGACCGCTTCCTGTACACCTAAATCAACATCCTGACCGCTTCCTGTACACCTAAATCAACATCCTGACCGCTTCCTGTACACCTAAATCAACATCCTGAACGCTTCCTGTACACCTAAATCAACATCCTGACCGCTTCCTGCACACCTAAATCAACATCCTGACCGCTTCCTGTACACCTAAATCAACATCCTGACCGCTTCCTGTTCACCTAAATCAACATCCTGACCGCTTCCTGTACACCTAAATCAACATCCTGACCGCTTCCTGTTCAACATCCTGACCGCTTCCTGTACACCTAAATCAACATCCTGACCGCTTCCTGTACACCTAAATCAACATCCTGACCGCTTCCTGTACACCTAAATCAACATCCTGACCGCTTCCTGTACACCTAAATCAACATCCTGACCGCTTCCTGTACACCTAAATCAACATCCTGACCGCTTCCTGTACACCTAAATCAACATCCTGAACGCTTCCTGTACACCTAAATCAACATCCTGACCGCTTCCTGTACACCTAAATCAACATCCTGACCGCTTCCTGTACACCTAAATAAAAACACACACACAGGCAGACACACATACACCACGACCCTCGTCTCGATTCCCCCTCTATGTTAAAACATTTAGTCAAAACTTGACTAAATGTAAAAACAAGACACAAATCTTTTAAAGCAATATTAAAAGATTCAGTCAATCTGTCGTCATAATAAATTGGAGCTGAACACATTGGATCATTCTCCCAAGCCAACAAACCACATATCCACAGAATGAGAATTGCTTTGTTGTGTCCGAGAACATTTTCTTCTTTGTTGTGACATTGTCCGCATTAAAACAGGTTCTTTGTGTGTGTGTGTGTGTGTGTGTGTGTGTGTGTGTGTGTGTGTGTGTGTGTTTGTTTGTTTATGCATGTCTCTCTCAGGCTGTCTTGCTACCTAACCTCTGTCTGTGTGTGTTTGTGTGTTTGTGTGTCTCTGTGTGTGTTACAATCGAAGGAGTTGATTCTGGTGTGGACACGTGCAACAAAGTTGCCTTTCTGAAACCTTACGTACGGATTATCCTGCTCGATGACATTTTTACCTTGTGTACCGTCATTCACGATACACAGCCAACCCAAGAAGACTGTTCAGGTTAATCTTTTGGGAAACAACTACCCAGCGGCAGCAAACCAAACAAGAAATTCCTCCGAGGTAGGAAAAACACCCCCGTTGGTCAAAGGGAAATAACCATTCTCACTGCCACCAACTGAGAAGGTTATTTCCCTTTCACCATTAATATGTCCCGCTATAAGTCCTTGTAGAATCTTAATCCACCAATAACTCCCTAACCGTGTGTTTGACTGGTCACAATTTTTGTAAGGACCGTCTCAGGAATGTATAGAACCTGTTCACCAAGTTTGGTGACGATCGGTCCGTTCATTCTTGAGATCTATATGCGAACACAAACACACACCCAAACAAACAAACAAACACATCGAGCGAATCCTATACACACCCCTATACCGGGGGTGTAATAAACAGGAAGAAGCGACTGACAGACTGATAGATCCGAAAGACTGTACGGTACTTGGACAAAACACATGCAGTTTGCTCAAAATCGTTATGCTTATCAGCCCACCAAGAACACGTGAATGTGTTGACATCTCAAAGTACCGACACATTTTTTGAACACGTTTGATTGTGGACCGTGGACTGCTCTTGCATTAAGTCAAATTCGTTTCCCACGCAAAAGCTATTCCTAGTTGTTCCTGTCAATTGAAACAACTCTCCTGACAGACATTTTAATGTTTTGCATCTTCCAAAGCCTTACAGAACAAAAGCCTAACACGGAATTGTCCTAAACCTTGCGCTGACATACAAACACACGTGTACAAAAAGAACGCAAAAGTCTGCGACATATTGGCGCTCGATTAAAAACACGAGGTTTTGTGTCATTTTGTCAGCACTTTGTCATGTTGACGTCAATGAAATTCCGTAATAGTGACGCAAATGACCAAAACACGACACAAAGAAACCATTGCAGCATCCGGTCTCGTTTCATCTGAGATTGCCAATGAGAGTTGATGAACGAGACAAAGCTATGCAGTTTCCTGTTGCAACAGAGGTTATTTCATAAGTAGGCAGCCCCTTTTATATAGAGAATACTACATGGCTTGCTGTGTCGTACCAGATTTACACGAGTTGTTTTTTAAAATATTGAACTGAGAGCGAAAGCGAGCTGTTCACTATTTGAAAAAGCAACGAGTGTAAATCTGGTACGACACAGCAAGGCATGTAGTATTCTGTTTATCCTACATACTGTACTTACGTGTAGTTTACTGAAAATGTCTTGCAGTCGAGGCAGCTAAATTGAAGACGCTTGTTTTGGAACCTCGATCTCTTCTAAAGCCTCGTGCAATCTATTACGTCAAAGCAAAGAAACGTCACTCTGAAAGTGTGGCGTGACGTGTTTGTTCTAAAGATTCATCGAGGGTAATTAGCGAGCGCAATTTTTGTTTCTATAATGACGTTTGTCTCGGTGACTTTGGCATCATAAGCAGTGGAAAAACAGGTCCCTGCCAGACTTGCTTGACATGACCTCATTTACATGATATACACACGTGTGATTTGAACGATTATTATCTCACGGGTGTCTCTCTCACGTATGTGGGATAAATAAGATGATTACATTCCGCACAGTAACTTACCTCTTCAAAGATGTAGCCGTTGTCATTTTCACAGCAGACCACTACGTTCAAGGTGGAATAAAATTGGTGATAAAAATTAAAACAAGCACAGAAAGCTTGAATCAGTGAAAACTGACCAGAGCACGAGTAAAAAAGCAGACGTATCGGAATCCCACCAATAGTCTCTGGGATTGAAACCAAAATCGATCCGTGCTATTATTTCCTTTTTTCACGTGCTTTCAACGTATGAGGTCAAACTTTTTTTTAATTGTTGCTGGCACAGCCACACACTTTGTTTCGATAGGTTCTCCAAGTCTCAGAAGTGAAGCTTTTTACACATCAATTTTTCTGCACAGTCATCGAACATGTTCAGCATGCTCGTATATGTCTCAGAATTCATGTTGCACATTCGTCGAACATGTTCGTGGTAAAGTACTATAAATCAAAAAGTGTGGGCGCGAAGTTCTAGCTCATTACTTTCTATCCTGAACATTTGTTGAAATTGTTCAGCATGCTGGAAGTACAGTACTATACTATAAACCAAACACTCACGCGCAGAAGCTGTAGATAATAATTTATGCTGACAGAAACCAATCCCCCTAAGCGCGTGATGCTGAGACAGGGTGGCGATTTATTGGCAAAATCAGTACGACTGCATGCTAGCCACCACTGACAGCGGCGGCCTTGTGACAAAGTGTTGTTGTACTTGCTGTTGTCGCCCGTGCTGGCGCCGACTGAGAACTCCTGCATAATATCCACACGACAGGTGGTGAGGAGAATAAAGCGATGATGTCCATCATTCCGTTGCTGTGGTTTCATGCCAGTCACATGGAGCTCATCAATGGTTGCGGAGGTGTGAAAAGTACTTAAAAACAGAGAGCACGTGCAGGGCGCGCGGGAGGGTGGATGGTTGCCATGATAATAAAATGGGGGGGAGGGTGACGGTGGGGGGGGGGGGGGGGGGGGGCTAATGGTGGCGACGATAAGAAGGGGGGTTAGGAGGGAAGTCTTTTTGTTTTTGAACTGGAATTTCATATTTAATAGATTTCATTACTTGTCTTTACTTTACAAGATTTTGCAAAAGGATTTCATCTTGGCACGGCACGGTAAAAATAAAATAAAAACCAACCAGACACATATGCAGACACACATCACCATGCATGCATACATACGTACATTACACTGTCATGCACACACAGACACAACTCACACACACACACACAGATTTCATATAGGAACGTACAACTCTCACAATCTCTGCCGTCCGTCTCTCTGTGTCTAAACATAAACATAGACATGGAACTCTGTATTATCTCAACGAAGAGAAACCCAGGTGTGGTGTATACAGCATTACAATAAACAACATAAAACGTAAGAACATAAATAAAATATCGAGGCGCAAATAGTCAAGTTATAATAGACAAGATTAGGACGACAATTTCAAAACAAATCTCTCTCTCTCTCTCTCTCTCTCTCTCTCTCTCTCTCTCTCTCTCTCTCTCTCTCTCTCTCTCTCTCTCTCTCTCTCGAGTCTCTCTCTCGAGTCTCTCTCTCCCTCCCTCTCTCTTGCTCCATTCATATCACATTACGTCACAAGCAGACGCGCGGGCTCTTAGGCGCATGGAATCAATATTATATGCTAAAAGTTGCTTAAAAATGAATCCAGATCCAAACAACATCACATCATCCAGGTATATATTCAGGTTATAACATAAGGAAGGATGTATCAGTGTCATGTCACATATATATATAAGTACTTTCCATTCCAACATCAAAAATACTCAAAACTACCCACACCCACACACACTCTCTATGTCTGTCAATCTGTCTCTGTCTCTTTCTTTGTCCCCATCTATCTTCCTCTCTTGCCCCTCTCTCTCTCCCTCCCCCTGTCTCTCTCATCTCTCTCTCTCTCTCTCTCTCTCTCTCTCTCCCCCTCCCCCCTCAAAGCCTTCTCATGTCCAGCCGGGTTGTCCATTTTCGTTATGACTACTTTGGTTTTAGTCAGTGTCCACGGTGACAGGTGTGAAAGCGACCACTTTGTTTTGTTGCCTCTTCCTGGCTGAAGGACGTTGTGTTATATGATACCTGTGATATGATAGAATATTGATGTATGAATTGAAGAAATGTATAAGAACACAAGAATGTATGAATGACAAAGAACAAATGTTTATTTTTGAATGTTTTATGTATGTTTTATTACGGACACAAAAGCTCAGAATGCAATTTCTCTTTTAGAGATTAATAAAGTTATTGTATTGTATTGTATTGTATTGTATTGATACCTGGTATCAGG
>NC_090246.1:100208254-100245754 GCF_037325665.1 Littorina saxatilis | reverse complement strand
GTGTGTGTGTGTGTGTGTGTGTGTGTGTGCACCCCCCCCCCATCCCCCCTTACCACACACTATTATGAGCTGAGTATTTGTGACTCGATATTTTATTGATGTTCTTACGTTTTATGTTGTTTATTATGATTCACTACACCCGAGTTTCTCGTAATTGAGATAACACAGTGTTCTATTTACACACATGCACACACGCGCGTAGGCTAAACAAATCCAATCTTGACTTTCAACTTTATATAAACATACATCCTGTTCACAATTAACGAGGACAAACAAAATTTACAACTACCAAAGTACAACAATTTATCTTTTGTAAAAATTCGGACGCACATTTTCCCAATTAATATGAAAGTCACTGAACTGATCTTCTTTTCACTACACCTTATATCTTGATTCCCCAAACACTGATTGATTTCTGCCTTTTCAAATTTACCAGTAACCCAAACGTTCGCTCTAACCAACCTATTTTGTCCAAAACAGTTTTACCGATACACAATCATTAAAAAAAAGAAGAGGTTTAACATAACCGACTTCGCTACCACATAAACAAAAAATGTTTTATTCTCCCCAACATTCTGGTCAACAAAATAATTATTATAGACAGTCATTCAATTTCAAGACAATCATCACAGCTTTGAACCGACCCTTTCGTTCAACCAGGAAGAAGCAACAACTATAGTAAAAGCTACAGCGCGATCAACGTTCGCCCATTTACGAACTCGCGATGAGATTTGTTTCCTCTGGTCACCAAGCCAACCGTTTACAAACGCATGCGCACTAATTGGGATTCCCCCAATTTCCTCGAACCTTGACCTCAGAACTCTCGAAGCCACTACTTCGGCTTTCAATTTAGCTCTTGCATACCGAGTAGCTGGCAACTTTGCTTCCGAAGTTCCCACTTTCAATGTTAATTTGCAGGGTCTCTCACTTGACATCTTTATCCGACGATATTGCTTCTTATAAAAGGGTCCTTACCCATCCAAAAGAAACCTCCAACGCATACTACAATTGCAGGAAATTCCTGTTTTTAAGGCAGCTCATTGGGAAATGAGCTCAGACAGAATATCGAAGACGTGAAATGCGTCAATCGAACAACTGTCGTAACTTGGCTACAATGAGACGGTCGGCTACCTTGCACCATAGACACGAACTGTGACATTCTTGTTTAATTTAGGTGAAATGTTTGAAACAGAGTGGCTCAAAAGCGACAGTTCGATCAGCTACTAACCGAAAAAAACCGTGCTCGAGTCATTCGGCGAAGGTGGCGAGCTTTCAAACCATCACGACTGAATAACTCATATTACATCTTTTCATCACGCATTTGTCACACGAGTAGCATGGTGCAGTGGTTACGGATTCGGAAATTCGATCTGCTGCTCTGGGTTCAAATGCAGCTGTGAGCAATAGTTTTTTTACATTTTTTTTTATTCATCTTTTTCTTTATAGGCCTCAATTGCATTCAGACTGCAACAACCGGTTTTTGTCTCTGTGTTCATTTTTTTTAATTGCGTAAAAAAACTGTCCTATGCTTTCACAAAAAATCCAATCTTGACTTTCAACTGTACATTAATATAAAAAGCAGGAAACAAGAACAGAAAATAAGATCAATAAAGACGGATGCTCCCCGATAACAACAACAAAAAATAAATAAAAAATAAAAAGAGAGGCAAAAAAGCTGCCTGCATGCAAAGAGAGTTTTAAAAAAAAGGAGAAAAAAAGTTCAACATAATCATTTATTTTTCTCCCTAACATTCAGGTCAACAAAGTCATTGTCATAGCTAGGCAGTCATTCGATTTCAAGACAATCATCACAGGTTTGAACCGACCCTTTCGTTTAACCATTCAAAAAACAACAGCAATAACGCTGTTAGTACTACAGCGCGCTCAACCTTTTGAACTCGTGATGAGACTTGTTTCTTCTGGTCGCCAAGCTCACCGTCACCAAACGCAGGTACTCCAATTTTCGCGACATTGACCGAATACTCTCGAGGTCAGCACTACGGCGTTCATGCAAAGGAAAGTTAGAAAGTTAACTTCGGGAGTTCCCACTTTCAAAAGAGGCCTCTACTTCCAGTGTTTCTGACTTCCAGTTCATGCATACGGGCCCTGGAGGCTACACACGAGAACAGGAAGTAAAGTCAAAAAAGTTCCCTCGCCGAACAGAAGTGTGTCGCAAAGACATGATATAGATAGCATTTAAAAAGAAATGATAAAAATCAGATAATCAGTAGTCTACTTCTGAGGACAGGAGGTAAAGTCAAAATAATTCCCTCGCCGAACAGAAGTGTGTCGCAAAGAAAAAATATAGATAACATTTTGAAAGAAATGATTAAAGTCAGATACTTCAGCTAAATATCGATTGCTGTTAATTTGATTCAATTTGTCTAATTTAGTCGGTGGTGATTTTTGTGCGTAAGTCCGATGCCTTATATTCACGCACGCTTTATACATTATCTTATAAATAATTTAAGGGATGATCTTATAAATAATGGATTAATTATTTCTCTCCCAAACTATCCTTTAGCTTACATAGTTTAAAAACAAAAGTCATGTCACTTTTATTTATTTTTTCTCAGGGGTAGACTAAAAGCATATTTGTGTCAAAATGGTTGGTGGTGGTAGTGGAGTAGTATTAGTAGAAACACCACAGTTCAAAATTGAACACGAAAAGTTGTATTCATAGTTTTACGGTGGTTATAGGGATATCTTACCTTGAATGTACCGAGATGTTAGAAATGTCATCCCTTTTACACGTTAACTTTTGTTTGTGTGTGTGTGTGTGCGTGTGAGTGTGTGTGTGTGTGTGTGTGTGTGTGTGTGTGTGTGTGTGTGTGTGTGTGTGTGTGTGTGTTTCATCTAGGGGGCGCAACTCGTGTGCGACCCTGACACACCTTTGAAGTATGATAGGTGTGCTTGTTATTACATACGTGAACCTATGTTTTATGTTTTATGTGTGTTGTCCTTTTGTCCAATTGTTGTTATAATCGTTTACAGGCAGGCAGGGTGTGCCGAAGAAAATTTTCCATTTTTATGTAACATTTTAATGGACAATAAAGTGTTGTTATTGTTATTGTTATTGTTATTGTTGTTGTTTGGTATTTAGTTTCAGAAGTGGGTACAAAGTAGTATTTCTCTCCAATTTACCAGTAAAAAAAAAAGTCATTTGTGTTCTATTTTATTATATTTTGTTCCTCTATCAGTCACACACACACACACACACCCACACCCACACACTCTTTTTGTACAAAAAAGCAACAAGGCTGTTGATGTTCTTTCAATGTTTGTGTCCGTGTCGAAGGGTGCTCTTAGCGAATGTCTGAAGGGTGCTCTTAGCGAATGTCTGAAGGGTGCTCTTAGCGAATGTCTGAAGGGCGCTCTTAGCGAATGTTTGAAGGGCGCTCTTAGCGAATGTCTGAAGGGTGCTCTTAGCGAATGTCTGAAGGGTGCTCTTAGCGAATGTCTGAAGGGCGCTCTTAGCGAATGTCTGAAGGGCGCTCTTAGCGAATGTTTGAAGGGCGCTCTTAGCGAATGTCTGAAGGAAAATATAGTGGTTTTTAGGGTGGTTTTCACAAGAGGGAAGGTACCTTGAAACCTTAATCCTTGTGAAAGGAAGGTCAGTCAATTAGACTCCGCCCCTTCATCAGGGGAATCTGATGTTGTATTGTCCGACGTATGTAATGCTACCGATCATCTCCCTTGGATTTACAACAATAATAACAAAATCCTCGTTGAAGACCTGGTACAACAACAACAACAACAACAACAAAACAACAACAAAACAACAACAACAACAACAACAACAACAACAACAACAACAACAACCAGCAACAACAACAACACCGTCGGCCCTGCCGATTCACCACATCCAAGTCATAAAAATTGGTAAGAATTTGTTTGACATTTCAATGACCCAACACTGAACTTACAGCAGACCATGGTCAGTCCGCCCGCAAAAACGTTAACAAAATCACATCGAACATTATTAACAGCTATTGTGTTTTCAGCGTAGCAATAGGGCCCGATATTTAGACGAGACAAGTATAATGCCGACGAGTCGAAGACGAGTCGCATTATACTTGTTCGAGTCTAAATATCGGACCCTATTGCTACGATGAAAACACAATAGCGTTTATATAGCTATTCTGACATTAAATTCTGTGTTAAAATCATGTTTTTGTCAGCAACAAGGACCAGAATGGTCCATGTCGTTGATTGCAGACGACGGTTCCCTTTCTGCATGAAGCCACGGAAATAACCGAACATTGAAAAACCCACGGACATGTATTACGGAGAAAACTCAAGATAACCGGATGCTTAGCATTACGTCAATATCTTAGGAATCATATGACGTTATGACGTATCATGCTTGGCTACGTAAATTGTATGTTCGAAAGTCTGACTTCTGTTGGGAATTCGCGTGGTGAAGACTGCGGTAAATCTGTAGATGATAAGAGAACAAGGATTGTCTCAGAAGAAACGACGAAATGTTTCAGACCGGTAACTTCATTTCAACATTGCACTACACAATGGACGTTCTATGTGACAGGAGAGTTTGCTGATTTTGTGTTAAACATTGGTGATTGGAGAGATCGTCTGCAAAAATCAGAGATAGGTCGCTTCAGATTGCAGCTTCTGGAAATTTGCAAGGTTTGCTGCCAGTTAAAGAACTGGATTTTACACGTAATGTATGTCATGTACAGTAAGCAACAACAAAAACACACACAAAGCAAATTGCATCGTCTGTCGACTAGCCACAGACACAAGCCTGGCGAGGTATGCGTGTACTTTATACACGTGGAAGAAACCGGAACCATGCGTCTTTGTTATTGCCGATATCGTTTGGATATCGGCAAAAATGGCCAACTTTCGTAGCGTTATGCTTTGATGATCGGAAAAGGGATGTGTGAGACCATCCAATCACAGCCCCCGAATTCCCCCACGTGTCCATCAGAATAGCTATATATATTAGATATTATATATTATATGAAGAGAAGTTGAAAATATATGGTGTGCACGTGGATAAGTAACACGGACACAGTCATGTCACACAAATAGCTTATGCACCGATAGCAATAAAGCACAAACATTTTGAATTTTGAAGAATAAGAAAAACAATTAACAAGTAGCTCTATCCCGCATCTCCCCCCCCCCCCCTTTCCCCGTCGCGATATAACCTTCGTGGTTGAAAACGACGTTAAACACCAAGTAAAGAAAGAAAGAAAGAAGAATAAGAAGACACAAAAAAAGGGGGGGGGGGGGGGTCGAGAGAGTGTGAGAGAGAGAGAGAGAGTGTGTGTGTGTGTGTGTGTGTGTGTGTGTGAGAGAGACAGACAGACAGACAGACAAAGAGAGAGAGAGAGAGACAGAGACAGACAGAGAGACAGAGACAGACAGAGAGACAGACAGACAGATTCAAATTCAAATATTCCGAGACAGGGGGAAGCCCGGCACTTTGTAATTCTCCCTTCATACAAAACAATTGAGTAAATGGGGGAGAAACTGGTCATATCTTTCTAGGCTTTGGAGTAGAACGCTAATGGGACAGTAGTGGGGGGACAAGAGAACACGCATCAACAAATGGCTTGCAACAGCTGGGGCAGACACGACAGCAGCACCGTTATTACACGAAATGTCCCTCTGGAATCATCGCCTATTTTCATCGGCTCAATAGGGCGCCGAGGGAAAGGTTTATTAAATAATCCAAACATATTGTTTTTTCGCAGTGTACACACAAAAAAAGAAGTTTTTACCGCTCGGAGTACATTTTTGCACGCACAAACGCACACAACGATAGACACACAGACACAGACACTGACATTGACAGACAGACAGACAGACAGACAGACAGACAGACATTCACTAACACACACACACACACACACACACACACACACACACACACACACACACACACACACACACACACACACACACACACACACACACACACACACACACACGGAATGAAGATCGAGTTTTCTGACTAACACAGAGAAAAGCAATTTATGGAGAGTTATGAAGCCTACATCGGGCACTTGTAGTATTTTCCATGTCACTGGTGTTGACTCTGTGAAGTCTACTAACTAGGTAATAACTGAACTACGAGTAACGTTCATGTTCAATGGAAATGTCCAAGCGCGACTGCAAGGGGGTTGAGCAGCAAACATCAGTGTGACCTGTTTTCCACAGCATGACGCTCACTGTTTTCCACAACCATTCCATAGCATGACGCTCACTGTTTTCCACAACCATTCCATAGCATGACGCTCACTGTTTTGTCACAAAGTCAACTTACGTCGTCAACGTAAAAAGTGAGAGAAAGGGGGATGTGGGGGGTGGGGGGGGGGGGGGGTGGGGGAGAAATTTTACCAACAATAGCCCAACCCTGCATCAAGGAGCACGTGAATGTACTATTCCGTATTCTCACTACCCGAGTCACCACTCCGCGAGGTGTCTTTGTCCTTCTCGCTGTCGTTATTTTCATCCAGTCTGATGTCATCGATGTTTCTGACGTCAAACACGCGTATTCGTGACGTCACGCCTTCGCTTTGCAGTAGCGCCACCCTGTGGCAGTCCGGAGTCATGGCTAGGTGTGTAACTCTCGACTGAAGCCTGAAGGCGCAGAGTTGCTTTTTCTTGTTGATACCCCACACGGCCATGACCCCCGCTGACGTCACATAGGTCAGCACGCGACAGTCACGTGATAAGATGTGGTGCTGGAACTGAGATTTAAAGAAAAGGGAATCCTGTTAAAATGACGCATGAGTCGTCCAGAATGACGTAATAGAAGACTAACAACTGTCTGGGAAGTGCAATGTGAAGAAAATTAAATAAACAAGTCGCGTAAGGCGAAAATACAATATTTAGTCAAGTAGCTGCCATTTTTCAGCAAGACCGTATACTCGTAGCATCGTCAGTCCACCGCTCATGGCAAAGGCAGTGAAATTGACAAGAAGAGCGGGGTAGTAGTTGCGCTAAGAAGGATAGCACGCTTTTCTGTACCTCTCTTTGTTTTAACTTTCTGAGCGTGTTTTTAATCCAAACATATCATATCTATATGTTTTTGGAATCAGGAACCGACAAGGAATAAGATGAAAGTGTTTTTAAATTGATTTGGACAATTTAATTTTGATAATAATTTTTATATATTTAATTTTCAGAGCTTGTTTTTAATCCGAATATAACATATTTATATGTTTTTGGAATCAGCAAATGATGGAAAATAAGATAAACGTAAATTTGGATCGTTTTATAAATTTTTATTTTTTTTTACAATTTTCCGATTTTTAATGACCTAAGTCATTAATTAATTTTTAAGCCACCAAGCTGAAATGCAATACCGAACCCCGGGCTTCGTCGAAGAATACTTGACCAAAATTTCAACCAATTTGGTTGAAAAATGAGGGCGTGACAGTGCCGCCTCAACTTTCACGAAAAGCCGGATATGACGTCATCAAAGACATTTATCAAAAAAATGAAAAAAACGTTCGGGGATTTCATACCCAGGAACTCTCATGTAAAATTTCATAAAGATCGGTCCAGTAGTTTGGTCTGAATCGCTCTACACACACACACAGACAGACAGACAGACAGACAGACAGACACACACACACACATACACCACGACCCTCGTCTCGATTCCCCCCTCTACGTTAAAATATTTAGTCAAAACTTGACTAAATATAAAAAGATTAGCTGCAAGAAGCGTGTACGCTCGTTCCAACATGCAGCGATTAAAGCGCTTCTAAATACCCTAAAGTGCTTCTCGTTTAACATGAAACAAACTTACATGTGAAGAAGAGAGAGAGAAAGAGAAAGAGAGAGAGAGAGAGAGAGAGAGAGAGAGAGAGAGAGAGAGAGAGAGAGAGAGAGAGAGAGAAAGTGAGAGAGAGATACCCACACACACACACACACACAGACACACACACACACACACACACACACACACACACACACCCACACACACACACACATCACACACACATCACACACACACACACACACACACACACACACACACACACACACCCACACACACACACACATCACACACACACACACACACACACACACACACACACACACAGACACACACACACACACACACACACACAATCTGAGAAGCAACAGATACAAACACAGATACAGATGCTAAATATTCCAATCCCAAACAGCTGAAGCTCACCTCGTCGTCGTCACCCAGCGAGGATCGAACCACCAGCCTCTTGGTAAGAAGATTCCACACGCACAACGTCTTGCCACAGGAGCTCGCGATCACGTGACTTCCTGTCGCGCATGTCAGCAGCTTTACACCGGAAGCGTGCGCCGGGGCGAAATGATCCCACAGCGTGGAGCTCAACACTGGCTGGTTCTTCACGGGCTCCAAGCCCTGAGCGGTGAAAGCTGTGGTTACTTTTAGCGACTCCATGGCCACCATTAAAACCAGTCCCCCAGGCGTGCCGAGGATGATAGCGTCGCTGAAAGCTATGCCGACGGCAGACGGTCTGAACGGAATCTCGCGTTCCCTGAGAACGAAGTCTTGTGAAGGCTTTCTGGGGCTGGGGGACCTGTCGCTCGATGTCCTGCTGGAAGTGCGTCCGCTTCGGGCTGACAGGCTTCTTGTCGACCTCTGAGTAACGACCTCCGACCTCTGAGTAACGACTTCTTCGTCGTCTCCTTCTTCTTCTTCCTCGTCCACGTTTATTTTGAAAGTCCAGACGTACATAGTACTCTCCTCGTTTCCCCTCGGCATGAGCAGAACGCACGAAGTAAGGTCGTTGGTGAAGTTCAAGGTCGAAGCGAGTCTGATAAACGCCACGTCGTCTGAGAGCAAGAAGCGGTTGAGTTCATGGCCGTTCACCAGACTCCAGTACACCAGGGTCACTTCTGCAAATTACGAAAACTGTGATACCATATTGATAAACTCCTCTCTAGATAAACAAATATGTCGGACAAAAACCTACTTTCATTTTCATTTTTCTCCTGATGGTATTCATCAATGCCCTTTCGTTCTTGCTCTCACAAATATGCACAAATGTGCAGTAGTTTAAAACTTCACGGACTCCTTATCCAATATATTCAACAAACATTGCCACTTTGCACAGGAAGCAGCAAAACTATAGATTGTTGGTAAATGTATGTGCCCAAACAAGATAGTTTACACGGGAAAAATGTGTCTTTAAACAGTTTGTTGGCCGGGAAAATCCCTGTTACCAGTCATGACTATTATGTATAAGCATAAGATGAAAATACGCCACTGACCAGAGAGCTGCTTGCAACAGACTTGCACCATGAGAGAGCCGTTGCTGCTGATGTGGGTGACCACTGACTCCTTCAGCAAGATCGGCTGCTTCTTCTTCTCGTCCACGTACTGCACCTGAAACAAGCAACGTGGGTCACTGCAGCGCTTGGGAAAGTGGGGGCAAAGGACTCTACTTTAGCTTTCTTTCCTTGTATTCTAACCTTTCATATGCACCCTGTACCCCCTTCTCTTGTATTCTTTCCTGTTTGATGTGTCCACCGCTTGAAGGTGTTTCTGTTTATAATCATATTTTTTCCTTCAGTTAGTCTAGCGGCTCTTTAGACTTAATCCATCTGACTTTACATTACATGAAAACAGTACTCTCGGGAACACTTTCATTTGAAAATGTTGCATATTGGAACTGTAGCTGATGGACACCTAATTCTTTGGATAGTTAATGATTTATCATCACTATGAAAGGGGACCCTTCAACAGGAAATTTCCTGTAGTTTACAGTTTGAAATCTGAAAATACCAACAACCGGACAAACCTACCGCCTGAGGTGTAGTCTGAGGTGTAGTCTGAGGTGTAGTCTAACAGGTTTTCGTCCTGATAATACCATCGTCTTTGCATACTCTGCATACTGGCTCCCTGCATTTGCATAGTAACTACCATGTGTGTGTGTGTGTGTGTGTGTGTGTGTGTGTGTGTGTGTGTGTGTGTGTGCTTGTGTGTATGTGTGTGTGTGTGCTGCGTGTGTGTGTGTGTTTGTATACATGTGTGCGTGTGTGTGTGCTGTGTGTGTGTGTGTGGGTGTGTGTGCGTGCGTGTCTACATACATGCGTGTGTGTGTGTGTGTGTGTGTGTGTGTGTGTGTGTGTGTGTGTGTGTGCGTGCGTGCGTGCGCGTGTGTGTAAGTAATGGCTACGATTGGTTTCGCCAAGGATTGCCGGTTTGGAAAACAGCTATGGCACACTCATTATTGCAAGATCACTTACGGCTACAGTCTTGCGGTTGTTGGGCTCCCTGACCACAAGACACACAGCCTGGTCATAGAAGACGGACTTCAGGGACTCCACTGCAGCCCCGTCCTCCACAGGGCAGGGGGCAGCTCGCACAGACAGCAGGGATCCGTCATACAGGCTCCAGCGAGCCAGGTCCCCGTGCTTCGTCGCTGTCACCAGAACCTGCAAAGTGCCAAGCATGAGACGAGTTTATTGTGTAGTAGTTGTTGGTGTCGGTTAACTTTTAGCTAGCTGTGTCGTTTTTGAGCACTAAATTCCAAAACAGAATCCATTCAAACTGCGACGTTGAACAACTACATTTTATTCCTAACCGAACAGATATGAACACTATCAAATGTTCAGCATGGCAACTGGAATAGCTACAACAGATTCAAAGTCAGCCTATGACACTCTTTTCCATTCCACAAATTCCCCATCTCGCTAATTGCCCAAAAATATGGGCCAGTAAGCAAAGGCACACAGATATCAAAGCCCCTCAGAGAAACAAACACCACAAACAAAAAATCCAACACTTACATCGCTCAGATCGCTTCCCGTGGACAAAGCACAGACATCGGTACAGTCCGCAAGACACCCAGTCACCATCCACGACTCCGGAGACTGCAAGACAGGGTCCATCCCTTGGAGGGGCGCGAACAGGTCGGAGGGCGGGTGCTTCTTGTAGAAGGCGGAGATGTCAGGTCCGTTGAGGAACATGCGGTCGTTGCGATGTTCCTTGAAGTGGTTGTAGTACACCCCCAGGTCCAGCTTGGGCTTCTCCTCCCTCATCAGATCCTGTTTGGTAAGAGTCAATGTCATCATTTTCACGAGTTCTCACTCATAACGAGCTATGTGGGAACAAAACCATGCAGTTGTCATGGTTTGGAGCTTGCAGTGAAAAGTACACTGTCAAAGGTAAACCCAGTAAGGATGTTTCTTTTCTCAGTTGTACTATCTCGTTCTGAGATTCGTGTTTTCGTGGTCAACGATTGTAAACATTCAAGCCCCCCCCCCCCCCCCCCCCACCCGCCTCGGTCAATAAAGACACAACATATGACGATATGCTCCTTTCGGATCGACAAAAACGGCTTGTTTTTAAACAAGCACATCAGACATTATGTATTGTCCGCCTTTAAACAAAAATAAGTAACCATACACAGCAACAGTAAGCATACACAGCAACAGTAAGCATACACAGCAACAGTCAGCATACACAGCAACAGTGAGCATACACAGCAACAGTGAGCATACACACCAACAGTGAGCATACACAGCAACAGTCAGCATACACGGCAACAGTGAGCATACACAGCAACAGTAAGCATACACAACAACAGTGAGCATACACAGCAACAGTGAGCATAGCATACACAGCAACAGTAAGCATACACAGCAACAGTAAGCATACACAACAACAGTGAGCATACACAGCAACAGTGAGCATACACAGCGTACACAGCAACAGTAAGCATACACAGCAACAGTAAGCATACACAGCAACAGTGAGCATACACAGCAACAGTAAGCATACACAGCAACAGTAAGCATACACAGCAACAGTAAGCATACACAGCAACAGTCAGCATACACAGCAACAGTCAGCATACACAGCAACAGTCAGCATACACAGCAACAGTAAGCATACACAGCAACAGTAAGCATACACAGCAACAGTCAGCATACACAGCAACAGTAAGCATACACAGCAACAGTGAGCATACACAGCAACAGTCAGCACACACAGCAACAGTCAGCATACACAGCAACAGTCAGCACACACAGCAACAGTAAGCACACACAGCAACAGTAAGCATACACAGCAACAGTGAGCATACACAGCAACAGTAAGCATACACAGCAACAGTCAGCATACACAGCAACAGTGAGCATACACAGCAACAGTCAGCATACACAGCAACAGTCAGCATACACAGCAACAGTCAGCATACACAGCAACAGTGAGCATACACAACAACAGTGAGCATACACAGCAACAGTAAGCATGCACAGCAACAGTGAGCATACACAGCAACAGTAAGCATACACAGCAACAGTGAGCATACACAGCAACAGTGAGCATACACAGCAACAGTAAGCATACACAGCAACAGTGAGCATACACAGCAACAGTGAGCATACACACCAACAGTGAGCATAGCATACACAGCAACAGTAAGCATACACAGCAACAGTAAGCATACACAGCAACAGTCAGCATACACAGCAACAGTCAGCATACACAGCAACAGTCAGCACACACAGCAACAGTCAGCATACACAGCAACAGTCAGCATACACAGCAACAGTCAGCATACACAGCAACAGTCAGCATACAC
Organism: Littorina saxatilis; assembly: GCF_037325665.1. Taxonomy (NCBI): domain Eukaryota; kingdom Metazoa; phylum Mollusca; class Gastropoda; order Littorinimorpha; family Littorinidae; genus Littorina; species Littorina saxatilis. The sequence goes on along the minus strand of NC_090246.1, from coordinate 100,233,173 downwards.
AGCAACAGTCAGCATACACAGCAACAGTAAGCACACACAGCAACAGTAAGCATACACAGCAACAGTCAGCATACACAGCAACAGTAAGCATACACAGCAACAGTAAGCACACACAGCAACAGTCAGCATACACAGCAACAGTCAGCATACACAGCAACAGTAAGCATACACACCAACAGTAAGCATACACAGCAACAGTAAGTATACACAGCAACAGTGAGCATACACATCAACAGTGAGCATACACAGCAACAGAGAGCATACACAGCAACAGTAAGCATACACAGCAACAGTAAGCATACACAGCAACAGTAAGCATACACAGCAACAGTCAGCATACACAGCAACAGTAAGCATACACAGCAACAGTAAGCATACACAGCAACAGTAAGCATACACGGCAACAGTAAGCATACACAGCAACAGTAAGCATACACAGCAACAGTCAGCACACACAGCAACAGTAAGCACACACAGCAACAGTCAGCATACACAGCAACAGTAAGCATACACAGCAACAGTGAGCATACACAGCAACAGTGAGCATACACAGCAACAGTGAGCATACACAGCAACAGTAAGCATACACACCAACAGTAAGCATACACAGCAACAGTAAGCATACACAGCAACAGAGAGCATACACAGCAACAGTAAGCATACACAGCAACAGTAAGCATACACAGCAACAGTAAGCATACACAGCAACAGTAAGCATACACAGCAACAGTCAGCATACACAGCAACAGTAAGCATACACAGCAACAGTAAGCATACACAGCAACAGTCAGCATACACAGCAACAGTAAGCACACACAGCAACAGTAAGCATACACAGCAACAGTAAGCATACACAGCAACAGTAAGCACACACAGCAACAGTAAGCACACACAGCAACAGTAAGCATACACAGCAACAGTAAGCACACACAGCAACAGTAAGCATACACAGCAACAGTCAGCATACACAGCAACAGTGAGCATACACAGCAACAGTCAGCATACACAGCAACAGTCAGCATACACAGCAACAGTAAGCATACACAGCAACAGTGAGCATACACAGCAACAGTAAGCATACACAGCAACAGTGAGCATACACAGCAACAGTCAGCATACACACCAACAGTAAGCATACACAGCAACAGTGAGCATACACAGCAACAGTGAGCATACACATCAACAGTCAGCATACACAGCAACAGTCAGCATACACAGCAACAGTGAGCATACACAGCAACAGTGAGCATACACAGCGTACACAGCAACAGTAAGCATACACAGCAACAGTAAGCATACACAGCAACAGTAAGTATACACAGCAACAGTGAGCATACACATCAACAGTCAGCATACACACCAACAGTAAGCATACACAGCAACAGTGAGCATACACAGCAACAGTCAGCATACACAGCAACAGTAAGCATACACAGCAACAGTGAGCATACACAGCAACAGTAAGCATACACAGCAACAGTCAGCATACACAGCAACAGTGAGCATACACAGCAACAGTCAGCATACACAGCAACAGTAAGCATACACAGCAACAGTCAGCATACACAGCAACAGTCAGCATACACAGCAACAGTCAGCATACACAGCAACAGTAAGCATACACAGCAACAGTGAGCATACACAGCAACAGTAAGCGAGAGAAATGCAGAACAGGTCTCCTGGCAATGTAGACAAAAGGAAGCATTTAAAGCAAAAAACGACTTGGACCACCCTTTGTTTTGAGAGCATGAAATGCTATTATATGTGCCTGACATGTTTCTTTGCGTTCGAAATAATTAAATATGGGGATTCCCCTGATGATAAACTGTTTCATGGCATGCCTGAATACTAGATTCGATTTTGGGGTTGGAATATTAACACTGTGCAATCGGAAAACTTTCAAGGCATTCTTCCTTCACTTGAAATGTGAAACCGCAATGTCATCACAAATTCCCAACCTTGGGCAATTAAAGATTCTGTATTCTGTATTCTGTAAAATCATCTAAAAATGACAACAGTTTAAATGGGATAATGGCATCATCCAGCTTGGAGACATACACACAATAGCCAGCATGGCTGCTTTCTGTGCAACGCACATGTATAAAAAAATGTTTATTGTGCAGAGTGCAAGAGGTTTCAGTTCTCACTCTGCACCGGAAGCAGCCAAGCTGTACTTGTCTGCCAGGTGTCAAAGTGGAAGGATGCTCATTAGTCATGTGTCATTATTCAAAGTGGAAGGATGCTCATTAGTCATGTGTCATTATTCAAAGTGGAAGGATGCTCATTAGTCATGTGTGATTATTCAAAGTGGAAGGATGCTCATTAGTCATGTGTGATTATTCAAAGTGGAAGGATGCTCATTAGTCATGTGTGATTATTCAAAGGGGAAGGATGCTCATTAGACATGTGTGATTATTCAAAGGAGAAGGATGCTCATTAGACATGTGTGATTATTCAAAGGGGAAGGATGCTCATTAGACATGTGTGATTATTCAAAGGGGAAGGATGCTCATTAGTCATGTGTGATTATTCAAAGGGGAAGGATGCTCATTAGTCATGTGTGATTATTCAAAGGGGAAGGATGCTCATTAGACATGTGTGATTATTCAAAGTAGAAGGATACTCATTAGTCATGTGTGATTATTCAAAGTGGAAGGATGCTCATTAGTCATGTGTGATTATTCAAAGTGGAAGGATGCTCATTAGTCATGTGTGATTATTCAAAGTGAAAGGATGCTCATTAGACATGTGTGATTATTCAAAGTGGAAGGATGCTCAGTAGTCATGTGTGATTATTCAAAGTGGAAGGATGCTCATTAGTCATGTGTGATTATTCAAAGGGGAAGGATGCTCTTTAGACATGTGTGATTATTCAAAGGGGAAGGATGCTCATTAGACATGTGTGATTATTCAAAGGGGAAGGATGCTCATTAGTCATGTGTGATTATTCAAAGGGGAAGGATGCTCATTAGTCATGTGTGATTATTCAAAGGGGAAGGATGCTCATTAGACATGTGTGATTATTCAAAGTGGAAGGATGCTCATTAGTCATGTGTGATTATTCAAAGTGGAAGGATGCTCATTAGTCATGTGTGATTATTCAAAGGGGAAGGATGCTCATTAGTCATGTGTGATTATTCAAAGTGGAAGGATGCTCATTAGTCATGTGTGATTATTCAAAGTGGAAGGATGCTCATTAGTCATGTGTGATTATTCAAAGGGGAAGGATGCTCATTAGTCATGTGTGATTATTCAAAGTGGAAGGATGCTCATTAGTCATGTGTCATTATTCAAAGTGGAAGGATGCTCATTAGTCATGTGTCATTATTCAAAGTGGAAGGATGCTCATTAGTCATGTGTGATTATTCAAAGTGGAAGGATGCTCATTAGTCATGTGTGATTATTCAAAGGGGAAGGATGCTCATTAGTCATGTGTGATTATTCAAAGGGGAAGGATGCTCATTAGTCATGTGTGATTATTCAAAGTGGAAGGATGCTCATTAGTCATGTGTGATTATTCAAAGTGGAAGGATGCTCATTAGTCATGTGTGATTATTCAAAGTGAAAGGATGCTCATTAGACATGTGTGATTATTCAAAGTGGAAGGATGCTCAGTAGTCATGTGTGATTATTCAAAGTGGAAGGATGCTCATTAGTCATGTGTGATTATTCAAAGGGGAAGGATGCTCATTAGACATGTGTGATTATTCAAAGGGGAAGGATGCTCATTAGACATGTGTGATTATTCAAAGGGGAAGGATGCTCATTAGACATGTGTGATTATTCAAAGTGGAAGGATGCTCATTAGTCATGTGTGATTATTCAAAGTGGAAGGATGCTCATTAGTCATGTGTGATTATTCAAAGTGAAAGGATGCTCATTAGACATGTGTGATTATTCAAAGGGGAAGGATGCTCATTAGACATGTGTGATTATTCAAAGGGGAAGGATGCTCATTAGACATGTGTGATTATTCAAAGTGGAAGGATGCTCATTAGTCATGTGTGATTATTCAAAGTGGAAGGATGCTCATTAGTCATGTGTGATTATTCAAAGTGGAAGGATGCTCATTAGTCATGTGTGATTATTCAAAGTGGAAGGATGCTCATTAGTCATGTGTGATTATTCAAAGTTTGCGCATCATTTTCTCTGTTGTAGAAAGAATGGTTTTGTTGACAAATTGACTCATCGATGTGTTAATTGGTTCATCAGACGACTGATTCGATGGCTGGCTGTTATAAAGCCACACTTGTATTCGACACCAAAAGGTTCAGGATAACCAACTTATGTAGATCGGTAATACTCTTGTCTGTAAACATGTACATCCCAACCTTGACACTACACTATAATCTAGATAAATCCTACGCCAGTTGTAAAAATATTTCTCGCCGGATATAATAAACATGTTGCAGCGTTATCCAAAGTTTACTCAGGGCGATGTGTAAAAATCATGATCGATTTTCCCAGAGTGGATCCTCTTCAACAAACAGTATGTTTATTTTGTGCATATTGTGCAGACAATTTATGTACTGACATAGCCTACCATCTAGTCTAAAAACAACCTCCTTTCCTTAAAAAAATATAAAAAGTACAGAATGCATTATATAAAGTTTATTTGCGGTGACCTTGGCAAAGAAAACATCCACGTCCAAAAGACAACAGCCAGGCTAACTGACTGTACGAGAATGTCCGTTGTTATCACTAATACTGAATTTGATATATTCCTTCAGGTAAACTGTTTTTAATCGACAAAACGTGTAATTTATTTGGACGTGTGTGACATGCAAGACGTTCCCAAAGGGCCCTTTACTGTCGTTTCTAATCGTAAAAAAACATATCGTATATTTATTACGACATTCAAGAAAGACAGTCAAAGTCGAAGATTTTTTTACTTTTTGGCTCACGTAAGTGTAGCCTATGCGATGCTAAACTTTGTCTGTCTGTGCGTGCGTGCGTGCGTGCGTGCGTGCGTGCGTGCGTGCGTATGTATGTCTGTGGTAGAAACTTTAACATTTGACTAAACACCGAAATACTCATTTCACCTGGTTATTTTTCAAGCACCATCTTCAAAATATTGAAGCAATGATCAACATTGTGTCGGCATGTGTGTAGTAAAAGAGTGTATCCAAAGAAAACGGGTGGTGTGGGGTTTTGAAGGGGTACAAGCAGTTGACTGGTTTGTGTCGTGTGTGGTATGTAGACCAGGTCAGGTGTCAAGACCAGGTCAGAGGTCGCACGAAGGATTGTGGTATACATAGATTCACTTCTCCAGTTCTCACCTCTGCATTCGCCGATTCGGGGAAGACGATTTCATGTTGTTCGGTTTCTAAGCCCCAGAAAAGTAAATAAAGAAGATACCAAGGGGAGATTTCCTACAATTTGATCTGCACAGCGTTTTTCCAATGTCCACGCGAGGAAGAGCTGTCGAAAGCGCAGTGTCAATCTGGCAGTCGTATATTGGCTGTGTTGACCGTCAGAATTATTTTAAGAACCAGGCTGCTGCAGTCAGTTGACATGTTTCGCATAATTATTGTAGGGTTACCATGCTGCATAGGTAAAGTGGCTTGTATAACCTGACTATTCTGTTTCAAAACACTGTTTATATTTGTGTAGGTTGTAGTCATCATAACTAATCGCATTTTGCCATTTGTTTCAGAAAGGAGGTTAACCTACAACAAGATCGACGCTATGTCAAATATGCCTCAGGCACATGAAGACTTCCGACTTTAGATCCACTTGGCATGGTGACAAATCTTGATGAAAAGTATAGGACTGAGGACAGCAGTGGAAAAAGTGGCCACATGCCAGGTACCTATTGCTTAGTGTCTGCAGTGCAAAAGACAGATAAGCTGATGGTAGATTTGCAAATGAACACAGTACCCTCAGATCTACTGCTGATTTACGACGGACAAGCAACAATTATGCTGATGCAGTTTAAATGTGTGTCTGTGTGTACGTGCGTGCTTGTGCGGTTTTGTCACGGTATGTATGTGTGTGTGTGTGTGTGTGTGTGTGTGTGTGTGTGTGTGTGTGTGTGTGTGTGTGTGTGCGCGTGCGTGTGTGTGTGTGTGTGTGTGTGTGTGTGTGTGTGTGTGTGAGGATTGCACAAGATCTCCTTCAAGGACAACTGCACCAACAACAAATACACAGTCATTTTATCTGTTTGCCTTCTTTTGAAAATTATACATGAAGTTGATATGATGCGTTAGTTTTAACTGTGTGTGTGTGCGTGTGTGTGTGTATGTGTGACGGAGTGAGTGAATTTGTGTTACTGTTTGTTGATTTCTTACGGGAGCCTTGAAGGCTTCGCCTCTTGTTGTGTAACCGAGTGCCGTAACACTACGATCACCTCAGGAGGCGAAGTGCAATCAAACAGGATTGAAAATGTTAGGGCTAATTTCTTAGCCCTATAAAAACTGTTATGCAAACCCGAAGGTTTCCATGAACATACAGACAATCGGAAACCACCAGACCCCATCACAAACAGAATTCCACAATCCACCGGTGTTGACTTAAAGGCCAACAACTCGGGTGCAGAGTCTGCTGTGAAAGGAGCGGTAGCCTCCCCTGTCACAGTTGTAATGGTGATTGACGACACAAGACGTCCGACAGCTGTATACCAACACATTTTTGTCCACTGATTCATTTACTGAGCGTGTTGACGTTTAAAAAAAATTGTTTAAGGTAAACCATATCAAGTGCTCCTCATTTAAGTCATTGGTGTTTTTTTCTCTCTAGCATTTGAAACTTTAGAACGTCGAAAAACACCTTACAAAAGGCCTTCAGCTAACACAGGATTCTTAAAGTCATCACAGACCTCTGAACCTATTAAAGTCACCGGTGAAACACTACGTAGAAGGCAAAGGAACTCTTAGGTCTACACGCTCACCCGTTACATTTGTCGAAATGAAACGGAAAGGCAGCAAAGCCAACTGTCAACATGAGCTGATAAACAAAGAGAAGTAATTAAGCGCTCTTAATTCATACGACATGTGTAATGGAGTAAGCGAGAGTTATACCGAACCTTTCTCCTGGCACCTGAGAGAATAACATGACAAGCATTGAAATGAACAAGCGACTTTTATCCTTAACGGTCATCATACCTCATCAGCGATGATGTTCATGATGAGCGTCCTGGCCCTGGTCAGCAAGGGCCGGAGGTTCCACAACTTGACCAGCCCCGCCACGTCCACCGTCACCACGCTCTGGAACCACGACACGTTGCTGAAGTAGGCCATGGCCTTCACCCCGCTTGGCCCGCAGTTGACGACGCACACACCCAGCCCCGTGGGCACGTGAAGCACGTGGATCTTGCCGCGCGTGGTGCCCGCCAGGAGGAAGTGGTCGTCCTCCGAGGTGATGACCGTCGTCACAAGCTCCTCATCCTTGTCCTGACGCTCCGTCCTCATGCGGTGAAGCCTGATCGGTGAGGGTGTTCCCGGGGTCCTGTTTCGGCCTCCAGGCGAGCCTGACCTTCGGCCTTGCGGCGATGAAGAAGGCGCGCGTCTCTTGACCTTCTGCTTGCTGTGGATGTTGGCCTGCATCACCTCGGCCCCTGTGAGCAGCTTGAAGCATCGGATGACGCCTGTCGGGAGGGCGACGAAGATATGCTCCTGGCTTCTGGAGAACGCCGTTAGCGAGACAGGCACGTTGTTGAAGTCGAGGACGTACATCAGCTGTTCCACGCTCAGATCCACCACGGCCAGCTCGCGGTCACACACCACCGCCGCGTAGATGCAGTCTTTGGTTATCAGCAGAGGCTTGCACCGCCGCGAGATGTCCTTGTTGAGGTAGATGGTCCCTACTGCGCTGGGTACCCTCGAGTCGAAGAGGTGCAGCAAGGCCTTAGGGACGGAATGCAGAGACACCACCTTGAACTTGTTCTTGTCCGACATGCAGGCGTCGACGATCTCCTCGTTGGTCTTGTACAGCTCGATCACCTGGCCTTTCTCCAACAGCACCTTTTTCACCTCCAGCTTTGACGCGTAGAAGGCCACCCCGTCGTCTCTGACGTGCAGCCAGGTGACGGGAGACTCCTTCAGGGCTGTGGTCTTGATGTGTCGCCCTTTGTCCACAGCGTAGGTCTCCAGGGCCAGCTTGGCCCGCTGAGGGGACTTTGTAACCACGGTCAGCATGGCGTCGCCCCACACGTGGGCGCTGACGATGGTGTTGGTGAGTGTCACGAGAGTCGTGTTTTCGCCTGTGGCGTGCTCCAGGGTGGTCAGGTGGTTCTCGTGCTGCAAGATCACCCGTTCCCCGAGACTGTCCGTCACCAGGGCGTTCACTGATGTGGCTAGGGATGCGTTCAGCTGCAGCTGGCTTGTCTGTAAATGAGATTTGCAGTTTGCATTGGTCAGTTAATTTGAGATTGGATTATGGTCAGTTCATCAGTTTAAGAGAATGTGCCATTTTGTGATATTCAAAAAAAGTAACTGAACTAAATGGTAAATAGTGTAATTCCACCTGTGCCAGACAGAAAGGTTTCTAAATGATCCTGCTTTGACAGGTCTGTTTCGTTATGTATCAGGGATCCTCTTGTAATAATGTTTCCCTCGCTTAGAGTACTTGTTATCTCTGTCTGTCTTGCCTGCCCGTCTACATGTAATGCTATTTACTGGACAATTTGTCCAATTGCCTCCTTCTCTCAAAAAAAGACTCGTGAAATACTATTCCCTATTTCATTTTTTGTGTATACGTGTCCGTCTGTCTGTGTGGCTCTCTACCCCCCCCCCCCCCCCATCCCCTCCTCCAACCAACTACCGTACCCCCTCCCTCTGCCGCCATGATGTGCGACTGACCATCTTGCCGGACATCTAACGCACAAGCAGCCAGGTCTTCTATATTTTTTCTCTCATTGCCTGTATTTGTTTGGCTGCCCTCTATGAAGACCACAAGGCCGATGTACTTGTGAATGTTTTATCAAAACTTAAACGTTTCATTATCTAAGATTTCTTGTGTTTTTGACTCACATGCGAAGCAAAAGTGAGTCTATGTACTCACCCGAGTCGTCCGTCCGTCCGTCCGTCCGGAAAACTTTAACGTTGAATATTTCTTGGACACTATTCAGTCTATCAGTACCAAATTTAGCAAGATGGTGTATGATGACAAGGCCCCAAAAAACATACATTGCATCTTGACCTTGCTTCAAGGTCAAGGTCGCAGGGGCCATAAATGTTGTCTAAAAAACAGCTATTTTTCACATTTTTCCCATTTTCTCTGAAGTTTTTGAGATTGAATACCTCACCTATATATGATATATAGGGCAAAGTAAGCCCCATCTTTTGATACCAGTTTGGTTTACCTTGCTTCAAGGTCAAGGTCACAGGAGCTCTTCAAAGTTGGATTGTATACATATTTTGAAGTGACCTTGACCCTGAACTATGGAAGATAACTGTTTCAAACTTAAAAATTATGTGGGGCACATGTTATGCTTTCATCATGAGACACATTTGGTCACATATGATCAAGGTGAAGGTCACTTTGACCCTTATGAAATGTGACCAAAATAAGGTAGTGAACCACTAAAAGTGACCATATCTCATGGTAGAAAGAGCCAATAAGCACCATTGTACTTCCTATGTATTGAATTAACAGCTTTGTGTTGCATGACCTTGGATGACCTTGACCTTGGGTCAAGGTCACATGTATTTTGGTAGGAAAAATGTGTAAAGCAGAAGGTCAAGCATGTGAGTCGTATGGGCTTTGCCCTTCTTGTTTTATGTTGTGTTCTACCGCCCTAGGAAAGCAAGTCAATGTAACCATCTACATGTAATTGTTTAACTGATCCATTTTTCTCATTGTCTTTACTTGTTTGTCTGTCCACAAAAGGACCATTAGATCGATGTACTTAAACATTTAATTAAACAACTTTTTTTCTACCTCCCTGGTAAAGCAATTCAATGTAACCAGCTACTTCTCTAACTGATCCATTTCGTCGTGACAACATCCAACACATCAATGCCTCACCTTCGGCGTGGTGTAGGCGGTAGGGACGAGCACCTGCAGGTGGACCTGCTTCAGCCACACCTGGGCCTCCTGCACGGACTTCTGCACCTCGCCCATCTCCGCCATGTTCTGTCCGGCCAGCAGAGAGGCCAGGGACACGGGGTTGAAGATCACCGTCTGTCGGACTCCGATCAGGAACTGCCTCAGGAACATCACCTCAGAGTCAAGACCCAGGGTCTCCAAGGCGTAGTTGACGTCGTCGATGAAATCGTTGAAGAACCCTGCGTAGATCTCGTTGATGATCCAGGGGAACTTCATGAAGACGTCCGACTTGAGCTTCTTCCACACTTCTTCGGGGTCCGCGTGCGAGTGGCAGAGGTGGTAGGGGACGGAGCGGAGGGTTCTCCACAGGTAGTGGGACAGGTTCTTGTGCCGGCCCTCCACGATGTCCCGGGAACTGAGCAGGTTTCCGCGCCTGGTGAACTGGAAGAACGTGGCCAGCCTGGAGTGGATGCGGTGCTTGAAGACGTCGGACAGGAACCTCACCCGCAAGACACTCTTCAGCGTTTCGTGAGACAGTTTCAGGATAGTCTCTCCTTCCGTCTTCACCTCGTGAAGAAAAGGTTCGATGCGAGCCAGCAGACGGCTCAGCTGGGTTTGGTAAGGGAATCCTTCCAACACGCTCAGATCCTCCGCCTCCTCTTTGATCTCGTCCAGGAGATCGGAGTCGGCAGCAAGGATGTGCAGGATTTCAAAGTCCGCCAGACCAAACCTTGAGGCGACGAGAAGCGACATGACGTACTTGGTGAAACTGTGGCCTAGCTGAACTTCACACGACTCAACCAGTCTGTGGAAAGCACTCTCTAGGTCTTTGGAGATATCGAGATCATCGTTGAACGTGTGGGAAGGCCAACGACACGCCACAGTGGCTGAGATCTGAGCAACAAGCGGCACCGTATGTCCTGACAGTTCTTTGAGTATGGCACGGAACTGATCGTTGGTGACGACTCTGTTATGCTTGGAAAAATAGTCTTGGATGTAGGTTTTGGTTTGTTCTCTGCTAAAGGTCGGACAATGAACGAATTCTGTCCCTTCCATCGCCTTGGCTGTTTCATACAGCGGCCCAGAGTTTTGCATGGACATCAACAACGTTATCCCTTGTGGGAGAGACCCCATGAGGTAGCTGAGATGCTTGGGAACCATATCGTGAACCTTGTCCACTCCATCAAGAACGATAGTGAGCGGCCCCTTGTGCAGCGTCTTGTCTCGGATGTCGTGAAGCAAGCCCCTGAAAGCCTGCAGCGTTCCCTTTAGTGTAATGTCCACTGGGAGGAAGGCGTCCTCGTCGTACAGAAAGCACACCTGGTGATACAGGCTGGTGACAAGGTGGAGCAGGGACGAGGAGTTGAGCGTCAGGCCGACGATCCTGAACACGATCTTCCTCAGCGGGTCCGCACGGTGCAGGGCGGTGGCTATGAGGCTGGTGAGCGCCGTCTTCCCTGCTCCCTCGGGGCCAACAACCACCATCGGCTTCACGTGTCCCACGTCTCTCAGGTACTCCGGGATACTGCTCACCTCGTCCGCCCCACCCATGAAGTTGGCACACATCTGCCTGGCCACAGCCACGTGCTGAACCACGTCCGCCCCGTGAGACAGATGGTGGCTGATGTCAAACTCGTGGTGCGTCATCTGACGCTCAATCAGCCTGGTGACGGCGGAGAGGAAGAGCGAGCAGACCTCACGCAGGTAGGAGAGGGTCTTCCGGCCTGCGTTGAAAAGGATCAGGTTGTTCCTGTTGCCCATGCGGTTGTAGCAGTCCACGATCTCCGCCCGCAGCCTGTCAGCGCTGTCGTCGCCCGTGACGGTCGTGTACTCGCTAGGAACGCTGCTGGCGCGAGAGCTGGCCGACGCAGCGGAGGAAGCGCGCATGTTGTTGTTGTCGCTGCTGGTGTTATTGTTCGCGGTGGTGTCGGCGTTTGCGTTTTTGGTTCTTGCCTTGCCTCTGGTTTTCGTCATGGGTGTGTTTGGCTTGCTGTCACCGGCTCGAGCCATGAGGCAGACAGTCTGACGCTTCGGCTCTAGGCATGACAGCAGGCCAGCCTGGATTTCTTTGACTGTGCCTGAAAAGGCAATTTAGACAAGTGGAACGTTTGGAATAGAAAGATTTACACGTCTAGTGTATGTCAAGATTATTCAACAAGCAACAGAGTTTCGGCAAGTGGCAAAAGGAAAGAGCAACCGCACTCGCAACACTTCCATAGTTGAATAAGGTCACACAAACCAGCGTTCGGTTGCACGTGGACAGTGCATGAGCATGCAACTCTTCAATATTACGACAGCGTAAGAGTTGATATGTTTAACTGAATACTATACTACTTACTGCTCCACGAATAATATCCAGGTTCTTCTTCCAACTTTCCCTCCTGGCGCAGCTGAGCGAAGACGTCTGGCAGAACCTTGCGCAGAATATGGGTCTCTTCTGTTTCCGCAAAGAAGAAGTTTTCCTGCAAGGGACAGAGATACTATGAGTTTGAGGAATATACAAGTATTGTAAGCCATGTCTCACAGGTCCATGTTTAGCCAAAATACGAACAACTATCATGATTCTTAGATATGAGAAAGTAAGTTGATTTTGACATAAACATCGTAATCAGCATACACACGCAGACACAGACACGGGCACAGACAGACGACACAGCATAGCCCAGCCCAGTACATACAGACAGACAGACCAACAGACAGACACAGAGACGGACAGATTGACAAACAGACACTCTCAAACAGACACCACCAACCACCTCCACCTCTTCCTATTTCTCTTATACTCGAACCTCGAGAAGGTAGATAGGAGGCTGGTAGTTGGAGTCCAGCCTGTAGAGGTTGTCCAGGGTGTCCACCGCCTTGTCCTTCTCTCGCTTGACCAGCACACTGCGCACAGCCATCATGGCGTCCTTGCTCAGCCAGCCCGGCAGCTCGCTGTCGTCCGCCTCTCGTCCCATCAGGCTCTGAAGAAAAATAATGCCAAATTAAAGCGATATAGTTGACACACAAACGTGCACAGCCAGCATGTCATCCTTGCTCAGCCAGCCCGGCAGTTCACTGTCGTCCGCCTCCCGTCCCGCCAGACTCTGTGGTAGAAAATAGCCATTATCAAAAATTATAGACACAAACCCTTGGACAGATGGCGTTTCACCCTACGTCAACCAGGCTGGCAGCTCGCTGTTGTTTGCATTTCGTCCAACCGGGCTCTGTGAGAAATTGTCATTATCAAAACTTCTTGACACACACACGCGCACAAGCGACATTTCGCCCTTGGTCAGACTTGATACAACAGCATTACATTTTATTCTAACATGTGTGTCACATGCACAGTTATTAGCTGCTGTGTCGAGAAAGGATGACATCTGATACCAGATTGTAACAGAACCGTAACGAGCAATTCTCATGAAAAAAAGGACACCTCTCTGCTTGCACCACGCCAAAATGGCGGCTTGAGCTGTTTTCATGGGTGACGTTAGATCAAATTTAGATCCTTACCCTGTTATTTGAAATGACAGAAAGGAGAAGGAAAGTTAAACAGGTGTACACATCTCCACGACACTTACAACAAAGCAGAAACCGAGGGAGTGGTTTTTGGTAATGACAAAAAGAAGAAGGACACTTTGAAGAGATGTACACATCTCCACGACACTTACAACAAAGCAGGGACCGATGGAGTGTTTCTGGCAGTGTTCCACCTCGCGCTGGATGACGTCAAACGTCTCTCTGTCGTTCTTCAGGCGGCTCGAGCCTTGACGTAAATCTACCACGTGACAGCTCAGGCCCTGTTTCTCGCAGAACTTCCTCAGCTCTGGATAGGCTACCTCCGACAGAAACTCCCGCTCCTCTGCAAGATCTGTGGGTATGAGAACAGTTTTGTTGAAGAACACCTTGACCTCAATTAATCTGGACGATATCCACAACATATGTTTGATATTGACATAATGCTGCTCGTTTAAAACAAATCTGGGGTACCCAAAATACTAAATTGAATATTCAATTCCCCGTTTGGACAGCATTGCCAATACAAAAATGTCTCGGGATCGGTAAAGAGACTTTGATAAGTAACCTACTTTTTGACAAACCTGAACTATTTAGAATATGTCAAGTTACTGGCTTTGTACTTTTGCTCTTTATGCTGGTTTTCTGTCCCCCCCCCCTCCCCCCCCCCCCTCATATTCGTCTTTAAGGTAGAGTCGGAGACAGAATAGAGAGAGAGATAGAGTCGGAGACAGAACAATAGTGCCAGTGGTGGGGGTTGTACCCCCCTCCCCCCATCTCTTTTACAGCTTACTTACCTTCCGTGCAGGAGATGTAGATCCTGACCTCCGATCTCGGAAGCTCTTCCGGCAAGAGCATCTGCGCCCCCTTGGCGTTCCACAAGAGTTTTCTCGCCATGCCGCGCCAGCGACTCCTGGGCTTGCCGGTAGGGGGCACGTTGGTGAAAGGAACGACAACTTTCGCTTTGGCTTTTGTCACAGTTTTCTTGGGGCTTATTACTACAACGTCTTTCTCCGCGTGTTCTGAGGGACTTCTGACGGAGTAGGCGAGAGTACAGGAAGAGTAGCGTCGGAGCGGGTCAATGTCGGGCAGGGAAAGATGGCTGAGCCTTCGCACTGCGTACGCCTGGTACTGAAGGGCTAAAATAAACAGAGCAATTCCTTGCTGAGAACACAGAACGCTATGGTTTTGCTTTAAGAATTTGTCTGAAGATAGCTCTCAGTACTCAAAAACACACACAATGCATACGTAACTCATAATGGATACAGATACGTGCAATGGTGCTGCATAAAAACACAGAAATTTTAGTAATCGGTTTTAGAACTGAGTGAATAGAGACACGTCCGTACTATCCGAAAACTCATTTTCTCCCAATGTTTCAAGGCAAAAAGTGTAACAAAAGTCAGTTCTTACTGAGGTATCTTGCACATATCAAATATGCTCTCTCTCCTCACCTCACTCTCTCTCTGTCTCTGTCTCTCTCTCTGTCTCTGTCTCTGTCTCTCTCTGTCTCTGTCTCTCTCTTTCTTCCTATCATTATCAAACTTCAGAAGACATCGGCTCAGTTCACTGCAGTCTTTAAAAGTAAACGCAACGTTTTATTTCAAACCACAAACATACAAAGTTAACATTCATTGTAATTCAATCAAGTTGGCGTTTTAATGAAACAGATCCTGTGATTGTAATTAACATGCTTCCATTTGAAACTTCGAGGTCGTCATCGTGGAATGACGCCCGACCAAAGTTAATTGAAGCCCGACGGAGCGAAGCTCGCATTTTTCATGATCCGCTAACTTCGACCATTATTTTTGATAATCACTGAGACTCGGCATGTAACCTCTACATATCAATGACACTGGAAAGAGAAATACGAGGTTAGAACAAGCGACAGACTCTGGCTGTAAAATAGAGAGAGAAAAAACGCTGAGCAATTGCCAATCAGTGCAAGAGTGTAAACAGGAATAAGGTTAAAGGTTAGATACTTGGTTCAGAAATAGACAAGCAGTTCAGCAGAGTTGGATAACGTAATACAGTAATTCATATGACGAAAACATGGTTCTTGTTGGGGTCTATGCGGCTAGATTAATAAAAAGCCAAAGCTACGTTTTGTGTCCATTTCGGGATATTATTCATGTTATGTTGCCTCCTTGGGTATGTGGAACAACATTTTCGTATTCAATGATAGGAATCAGTGCTTTCACCTATCTTTTGTAACATCTTGTTTGGCAGCAAGTGATCGGGGTATAACTTCAATTGCTTGTTTCATTGCATTTCAGAGCAGGGACACTAGGCAGTCTGTATTTAATGTCTCTCATACATAAATCCCTGCGCCTTGAATATGTGCGCGATATAAATTGCATAAAATAAAAATTAAAAATAAAAAAATAAATCCCTGCGCTTAGAACTGTACCCACGGAATACGCGCGATATAAGCCTCATATTGATTGGTTGATTGATACAATAACCTTAAAGGTGGTCGTCTACATTTTTGCTTTTTTTCAATAATCTTATGGTTAGATTTCACTAAAAAGTTATGTCAGATGATGAATGAACCATGGGGAAAAAAGTTATAGAAAAAAAAATATATGTAAAAAAAGATTTTATTTTTGGGTAGCGTGACTCACGCTTCCAGTATTTTGTTTTCTGTTTGCTGAGAACATGTGCTTTGCCTAAAAATACTGACCAATCAAATTCATGTCACTATGCTTATAGCCACGCCCAAACAAGTGCAGCAACAGTTTGACACTGGAGCGCTGTCCACGCTTTTTTTTTAAACGCACGAAATGCACGGGATTTGAGAGGAGTTTTGCGCTTGGCATTTTCCAAATAAGGATATCCTACTATGAGTAGGCCTACTACGCTGGAATACTACAATGAATTTTCAAACGGCTACACTGGCTTCGTCTTTCCTGATCGAAAGGGGGTGTATTGTTGATATTTGTAGATAATAGACTCTGCATTTTAATGGTCAAATGGCGATTTCGGAATAAAAATGTAGACAAGGACCTTTAAATGAATGAACTGACAGACAACTCTTTAAACTGTTCGATTTGGACAGACTCTCGGCGTGACATGCACTAACTACTAACTAACTCATTGCTATAACTAATGGTAACATAAAAGAAAGAGAAACACTGCTTACCAAAGCTTATTCAACAAAAGAAAAAGCAAAAAACCCATAAAAGGTTGATTTTGAAGGAAATCGTACTGCTGAGTCAGGGTTCAAAAACACCTTTACTATCAACAAGCTAGCAAATAAATTGTGAGTATGCAGTATGGTGTCAGAGAATTACTGTGCTTTAGAAAAGTTTCCATGGGTAAGCGTTGTACACATGTCTGAAACGATTGTGAAAAGGCAAGCGTTGAAAAGTGCACACAAACAATATCATCATGTTCCTGAAAAATGAATGGCAAAGCAGAAGGAGATCGATACAAAAAGAAAGTCAAACTTGCCGTGACAGAAAAAGGTTGTACATATAAAACTGTCTCTTCCTCAAAAAGAAATTCAGAAAAAAGGCTAATTCAAGCATTATTGGTTTGCCAAAAGACAGGGTAAAGGTTTGGAAATTTGCACTGGAAGAAGGAATAGGAGCGCGTACATACTGTGCAGAGGGTTGTCCAGAAAGTAACAAATAATGAAGTTGAATGGGAAGAAGTTTGGTTAAAAATAATCAGTGGGTTCTCTTTTCAACAATACCTGACCACTCAGACAGTATTTCATCACGCTTCGTCAGTCTCAGAATTCTGTTTGTGAAGAATACATGTGATAGATATAGACCAACTCCTCTGACTAAGCAGGCTGAAATTTAATGTACATAACAGACATACAAAAAACAGCAACAAACTATAAACTATTTTGTTTCATGCACACTGTCAAGGAAGGAAAGCTTACGCTTCATCAGTCCAAAGCAATCATGGTATTATAAATGAACAGCAATAAATACTGACACTTGACATTTTTACTTACGTAGACGAACTTTTCTCAAAACCACGTACACAAGACAAAAATAACAGATTCGGAAAGTGTGTCGCACTATGCAATCGATTTGCTAACAAACTATAATACAAAGTTGAATTTACAGTTACGACAAATGTCACGTGGTCTATTGTGCAGTACATTACCATAACAACACGACACAATGCTAACTTGCAAAGATGGAAAATGTTGTTTATCATGCAATAGACACAACACAATGTGTACACATGAAAATAAGTAAACAGTTGAAAACAATCTGCTTGGTGCAATATTCCTTTATCTTTTCAAGTTTCGAGCATTTACTTCAGAGTTTACACCATTTTGGAAATAAAATGTCTAAAAGCAATTTTGTACATATATGGACACAAAAGACTCAAACTCAATGTGGATAAACTGTTCAGGTTGTTGGTATTCCATTACCATGTTTCAATGGCCTGTACTTGGTAGAAATACAATCGGGTTCACTCGCAGTTTAAAAATAAAATAAATGGCCACTGCAACCACCCTTCAAGCCGTGATCGCTGGAAATCCGATACCAGCAATCATTGGCGTGCGAAATGGACTGAAACGCGTTGAGCTTTGCACAAAGAGGGAGTGGGAGAGAGAGAGAGAGAGAGAGAGAGAGAGAGAGAGAGAGAGAGAGAGAGAGGAGAGAGAGAGAGAGAGAGAGAGAGAGATGGTGTGTCGTGTGTGTGTGTGTGTGTGTGAGTGTGTTAGTGTTAGCGTGTGTGGGCGTCAGTGTGTGTGTGTGTGTGTGTGCGTGCGTGTGTGTGCGTGTTTGTGTGTCTTTTTGTGAGTTATTCTGAGTTTCTGTGTGTGTGTGTGTGTGTACGCGCACGCGTGTGTATGTGGTTATGTGTGTGTGTAGCATGTGGTAGCCGGAAAGACGTAACGACAGAGGTTGTGTGTGCATGCGCATGGATTATCAACGGGAGGATACGTGTGCTTGAGTGTGTTTCTCCTGATAATTGGGGGGGGGGGGGGGGGGGGGGTGGAGGGACAGGTCAAACTGATCGCAACCAGGAATAATGTTATATCACCAACCATATTATTTTAGAATGTCCTTAAAATTAAGTTTAAATAAAAAATCATAAAAATAGTGTAGTTACTTCAACTTGAATACTGTTTTAAATTTTTTTTTTCTTAAGTGTACAGTTTTTATTCTGTTACATCACTCGGTGTAGCGATGATACCCTACAGAAACTCACGGGAAACCAAATACACACAAAACGAGGAAAACACGTTCACTAACCTGAGTCGTCTGAACTCTTCGTCTTCAGGCGGCAGAGAGACACGTCTGACCGCCTTGGTGTGCGGGACAGTGGGCAGTTGAGTCTTCCGTGGACCCTGTCTCGTCTGTAAACAATCAATCAATGAAGCTTATATCGCGCATATTCCGTGGGTACAGTTCTAGGCGCTCTGCAGTGATGCCGTGTGAGATGAAATTTTATACGGCCAGTAGATTGCAGCCATGTCGGCGCATATTTACCTTTCACGGCCTTATTCCAAGTCACACGGGTATGGTAGACAATTATTAACTGTGCCTAAGCAATTTTGCCAGGAAAGACCCTTTTGTCAATCGTGGGATCTTTAACGTGCACACCCAATGTAGTATACACGGGGGGTGGTTCGGACACCGAAGAGAGTCTGCACACAAAGTTGACTCTGTGAAATAAATTTCCGCCGAACCTGGGATCGAACTCGCGCTGACAGCGGCCAACTGAATACAAATCCAGCGCGCTACCAACTGAGCTATATCCCCGCCCGCAGACACGCATGCATGCACGCACGCACGCACACACATCCACACACACACACACACACAGACACACACACACACACACACACACACACACACATGCGTAAAGAGTGTACTGGCTACATAATTATTCTAATGATAATAATAATAATAATAAATGAGCATTTATATAGCGCAACATCATAACTTTACAATTATGCTCTTTGCGCTTGACACATTTAAAATTAAAACACAGTTATACAAGCATTTACATCTACATTCATAGTCAGCAACGCTTAATTAAAAGCATACACCATCAAACATACATTACAAAAGATTCTTCCACTAACTAAGTAATAAAAACATGAATAAAATAGGTAGTGAAAACAAGGAAATACCAGCTGAATACCCTTAATCAAACAGAACATGTTATCAACAATACTGAAAACAGCCCTAGATGTTTATATATATACATTATCACATTATCACTAAAACAACAAATACACTACATGTAGCCTACTGATGGACTGAGAAAACAAAATCAGGGGTTGTATTTCTTGAAGAGGTGCGTTTTAAGTGCTCGTTTGAATGCTTGGGGTGACTGAGAGTGGCGGATGTGAAAGGGGAGAGAATTCCATTGTGTGGGTGCGCAGAAAGTAAAAGTGCGTTGTCCGTATGTTTTGGTTTTGGTGTGTGGAATGGTGAGGATGCGACAGTCAGAAGAGGCACGGAGTTGTCTTGCTGGAGAATAGACGGTGAGGAGTTCAGAGAAGTAAGCAGGAGACGAGCCAGAAAAGAAGTTAAAGCAGAGGGTGGACAGTTTGTAGTCAATGCGGTAATAGGTAACCAGTGCAGTGTGTGAAGAAGTGGTGTTGCGTGATCTCGTTTTCGTGCTTTCAGAATGAGGCGTGCTGCCGAGTTTTTGACTTTTTGTAGTTTATGCAGGAGGTACAGAGGACAGCCAGAGAGAAGAGAGTTGCAGTAGTCAAGTTTAGAAAGAACAAAGGCACAGACAAGAGTGTTAGTTGTTTGAGAGGAGAGTGTGTGGCGAATGGTGCTGATCTCACGAAGCTCAAAATAAGCTGCTCTACAGACTAAAGGGTCATGTCAGATGAAAGGGTGAATCCAAGATTTCTAGCTGATGGTGAGAAAAGAATGTCGGTATTGCCTAATTGAACAGAAACAGGTTGGTAGTGTTCTTCTTTTTGCACAGTAAGACTTCAGTCTTGTCATCATTCAGCTTAAGTTTGTTATCGACCATCCAAGACTGATTTAACATCAGTGATGCATGTCTGAATGGTCTGGATGGCGGAATGTGTCTATGTAGAACCGCGAGTTCTCATAGAAACCTTATTCTTTATTGCTGTTAATGGAATTGTGTAGCATTATCACACTAAGTCTGACTCGCTATCCTGATAAAGTGACCAGTTCCTGTGGGAACAAACTTACATATATACATATATATGTGACCGACAGTGCGTGAAATGGCTTGCGCGATGGCTGTCAAGGACCACTTTTAGCTTGCATACGGACATTTTAAAATAAGCTACAGAAGACACAACCATCATCCCTTAGAGACACACAAAAACAACAACACAAAAACAACGAGCACAAATATCTAGCTATGTGTATAAGGTATGTACAAGTTATATGAATATTAGTTCGTCTGTATTTGCAGGTCTATGTCCAGTTGCATGTATAGATGTCGTGCCGAATTCACGTCATTGCCGATTGCAACAGTTTTGCCCATTTCGCGTAATCTGCAAAACGCTGCCCAATACGTGAAATCGGCAGCGTTTTGCGGAAATCGCGTAAAGGCTTCTAAAAATTTCCCCATTTTGCGAAATCGGCAGCCACTTTTTGGTTTTAAAGTTCTCAAATGCCTGGGATATCATCACACTTAGACAACTAGATACTCCAATAGATAGATATCGCAATAATCGATTAGTTATGGCAAGTTATTGCAGAAAGTGTAGTTTTCGTGCATTTCCGGAGTTATGCTCGACACAGACCAACATAGACCATACAAAACATAGTAGGGAGGTAAAGCAATGTTAATGCAATGTTTTGGTGACACAAAAAGTAACAGACTGGCTGTCGCTTTTACGAAATGGGCAAATGTTAGAAGCCTTTACGCGATTTCGGCAAAACGCTGCCGATTTCACGTATTGGGCAGCGTTTTGCCGATTACGCGAAATGGGCAAAACTGTTGCCCATTACGCGGAATCGGCAATTACGTGAATTCGGCACGACATAGATATATGTCATAAAAAGGAGAAAACCTTGTCGTCAATGAAGTTACACAAAAGAATTCAACTGGCATGTACGAGCAGATGAATGGCTATTTCGTGTCGTTTTATTAAGAAAATAAAGAGGAAGAAAAAAAAAAACAAGTCGCGTAAGGCGAAAATACAATATTTAGTCAAGTAGCTGCCATTTTTCAGCAAGACCGTATACTCGTAGCATCGTCAGTCCACCGCTCATGGCAAAGGCAGTGAAATTGACAAGAAGAGCGGGGTAGTAGTTGCGCTAAGAAGGATAGCACGCTTTTCTGTACCTCTCTTTGTTTTAACTTTCTGAGCGTGTTTTTAATCCAAACATATCATATCTATATGTTTTTGGAATCAGGAACCGACAAGGAATAAGATGAAAGTGTTTTTAAATTGATTTGGACAATTTAATTTTGATAATAATTTTTATATATTTAATTTTCAGAGCTTTTTTTTAATCCGAATATAACATATTTATATGTTTTTGGAATCAGCAAATGATGGAGAATAAGATAAACGTAAATTTGGATCGTTTTATAAATTTTTATTTTTTTTTACAATTTTCCGATTTTTAATGACCAAAGTCATTAATTAATTTTTAAGCCACCAAGCTGAAATGCAATACCGAACCCCGGGCTTCGTCGAAGATTACTTGACCAAAATTTGAACCAATTTGGTTGAAAAATGAGGGCGTGACAGTGCCGCCTCAACTTTCACGAAAAGCCGGATATGACGTCATCAAAGACATTTATCAAAAAAATGAAAAAAATGTTCGGGGATTTCATACCCAGGAACTCTCATGTCAAATTTCATAAAGATCGGTCCAGTAGTTTAGTCTGAATCGCTCTACACACACACACACACACACGCACGCACACACATACGCACATACACCACGACCCTCGTTTCGATTCCCCCTCGATGTTAAAATATTTAGTCAAAACTTGACTAAATATAAAAAAAGAAGCAAACATAGTCATCTTTAGAGATACAGAGAGGATAAAACTTACGTGTGCGAGCTGACGAATGGCCTGGTTCGTGTTTCCCCACGGATCACCTGCAAAGAAAAGGTACACAATACACAGCTCATGCACAGCCTTAGGAACACCAGACACAATTTGTCTGTGACAAAACCTCGTCATTCTTTGTTAACTTGCTCAGCAGCGAACACACATGAGAAGAAATTCCTGTTGTATATCCCTACGTAGCGGAACACTGAAAATGAAACCCTCTCAGAGTTCAGACGCAATTGCACAAGAAGAATTTCATTTTTCGGTACAGTATCCAAAAGCAGTTTCACAATGAAAAGAACTAGGACTTCCACCGTTTATGTATTCATGTGCAATGGAGCACTGAAAACAAGAACCTTTTGGTATCCAAAAACAGTATGCAGACTGTCATCGCTTCTGTGTTCAAATGCAACTAAAAGTGTACATACATTTAAAAACAAAAACAAAAAAAGTGTTCAGTTATAAGTGAATATGAACGGTACGAAAACAAAACCAAGTGATAAGCCATGTCCGTTATTTGACACAGCACTACCCTCTACTGACATGTCCAAACTCGGCGAAGGTTGAAGAAACAATGCCCAACAACAACCAGAAGAAGACAAACACAGCACAAAATCGATCACTTGCAAGCAAGCAGAGCTACCGGAACTAAATCAGCAATTAGTCAGCATGACCCAAATCTACCTGACACAAAGAGGAATTGGCCACAAGAAGAACCCACGCGAATGTGAAAAGCTCTTACAGCGCAGGGTCATTACACAAACATATAAGGAGACTGAAAGCGACTTGTTTAACCTTTTATATTTTATATGTATATTTTATCTTATATAGTGTATTTGTTGTTTTTAGTGATAATGTGATAATGTATATAAACATCTAGGGCTGTTTTCAGTATTGTTGATAGCATGTTCTGTTTGATTAAGGGTATTCAGCTGGTATTTCCTTGTTTTCACTACCTATTTTATTCATGTTTTTATTACTTAGTTAGTGGAAGAATCTTTTGTAATGTATGTTTGATGGTGTATGCTTTTAATTAAGCGTTGCTGACTATGAATGTAGATGTAAATGCTTGTATAACTGTGTTTTAATTTTAAATGTGTCAAGCGCAAAGAGCATAATTGTAAAGTTATGATGTTGCGCTATATAAATGCTCATCTATTATTATTATCATTATTATTATATTGACATACACTGTATGATTATTGTGTGTGATACTTTGCTTTTAAACTCGCATTTTGTACGTGAAACATAATGCTTCAAAAGCAACTCTGTCACATACTGAAACAGGCTCAAGCATCGGTCATTCACGTATCAAAATGTGAAATGACTGATCTATTTTTTTATATTTAGTCAAGCGATCCATCGAATTGTTGATGAATCGGTCAGCTCCGAAAGGGTCGACCCCTTGATTTTACGATGAATCAGTCTCTTCAGCCATTGCATGCTGACCCTGGCCCAAACCCTGTTGTCTACACGGTACAGTCACATTCGAGTGGCTCTTACAATTCCTGTTTTCCATTTGCAATAGTAAAGGCTTGAAATTCAATCGCCGAGTAAATGAAATGATGTTCGACACAACAGCACCTTTAAAACAACATACTTTGTGTGTGTGCGTGAGTGGTTTACGGCGTGGGGACTATTACACCGAAATTATTCTAACACTTCCGATAACACAGTCTGCCTCATTGAGTGGAAACCTGACACGATAAACACCACTGGGGTTTCGGGAATACCGGCATTTTCCTTGCGATGACATAAAACGTCGACATTTACAGCATTCATTCCTTGAACTGATCAGACAGTTACGTGTGTTCGTGCTCATGGTACAATAAACAATCGAACATAAACAGACAAAAATGATGAGGGACAGACAGACAGATAGACAGACAGACAGATAGACAGACACACAGACAGACAGACAGACAAAGTGGCAGCCAGACAGACTGACAGACACAGCAGACAGGCAGGCAGACTAACGGATAGACACAGGCAGGCTGGGATTTACACTTTGACCCAGATGTGTACGCGGGATCGAACACAGATTCACGCACGGGTGGGGATGGAGAGAGAGAGAGAGAAAGAGAGAGGGGGGGGGAGACAGACAGACAGACAGACAGAGACAGGGACGGAGACACAGAGACAGACAGAGAGACATACAGATAAAAAGACAGATATGATGATGATGATGGTGATGGAACTTTATTTTACAAGGATAGAGGTTTAAGGCTACGCATTTTCTTACAACTTCTCCTTACATCTAAATAATACAAAATTCTAATAAATGACCAACAGAAAAGCAAGCAAGCAAGAGAGTCACCAAGAGACAGAGAGAGAGAGAGATTTTTTGTCCTCTCGCAGCACTCACGGTTGGGAGGCACTTTCTCTTGGTATGGGGGCTTGACACGGCAGTAGTCCAGCTGGAACGACGTTTTGGCACGTG
>NC_090246.1:100185754-100200754 GCF_037325665.1 Littorina saxatilis | reverse complement strand
ACTTCCATTTGAACGCTCACCGAACGGGAACATCCTGGCTGCTTTCTGTCGAGCGTGAGACATTTTCAAAGAATTTATTTTCGTAGACTTGTTCCGTTAACAACAACGGCGCCTCGTTTTTGCGCTAGACCTAACTTTTAAAATCTAAATAATAAATTGACAGCTTGTTACACAAACATTCTATAATCATAAAAGAATTCTTTTCAGAAGATCAGAACAATTCGAAGTTGTGAAAGTTTAAAAAAAAGAAAAGCCCGGAAGCAGGGTCACGCAAGGGTCGTAGCAGACGACGGCCGGTTTATCAGTGCAAATCGCCGTTCCTCTCAACAGTCAAAAGCCATCGCTAGAGTTCTTGTGAACCACAGCCGTTGTTTCGTGCATAAAAAAAAACGTGCTATTGTAGATAAGCTCACGTCGAGTCGCATTCAAATGACTAACTATGACGACTGCATTGTGAAAAGGGAAAACTGGATCACACGGGTTCACGATGGCTCAGGGGTAAGATAAACCACGCAAAAATAAATTCTTTGAAAATGGTTCGCTCTTTACGGAGGGCACCTAGGATGTTCTCAATTGGTCAGGGTTTAAATGAAATGGTGTTTGTACTGTGTGTAAAAGCCTGACCGTATCTGTGATGGTTTACGGGAGGCTTACTCTGCCTTTAAAATAAATGCACAAATGAATACCCAAATAAACACACCTATAAATATTTATACTAGATGAATACCCGCTTCGCCGGGTACGGCTTCGCCGGGAAGAAGTCGAGCCGAAGGAAGGGAGATAAACGCGCAAAACACTGGAGAAGAGTAAAAATAGTATAACGGGAATATGGATTGAGCGTTGTCGACAGTGACCTTCTAAAAATAGAAACGGGAATATGGATTGACGCCACACGAAGGAAGGGAGATAAACGCTGAAAACACTGGAGAAGATAAGGAAGAGTTACTGGGAATGGATCCAGAGAAAAACCAAAATCGGTTCAGCGCTGCGCGCTGAGAGCACGTGTTAAAATATCTCATCGAGCAGGTTGTGTCCGGGGTGTAGCTGAATATGGCCACCAAATTTGAAACAGATCCATCGAGAACCTTGGGCGTGCATCGCGGACACACACACACACACACACACACACACACACACACACACACACACACACACACACACACACACACAGACACAACTCGTATAAATATATATATAGAAGAGGGGTTGTTTTTTTATCTATATAATTAAGAACGACTTTATTTGTTCCCTGCAACCGCTTCGTCACTTGAAAGGTCGACAGCCAATGTGAACTTAGCATTCACAGCATTCGATGGCATTGACGATCGGAAAGGTGTGATTAATGTTGGCCTTGCTGTGGACGGAATAATTGTGAAACCCGTTAGTGTTGCTATCAACTGGCAGTGAAGATAGTGGTACCAAACGAATAAGGCAACACAAGTTTAGGTTTTCAAAGGGAAAGGAAAATATGCTTAAACTGACTTAATGAAGTCCGTTTAAATTGGAATTTAAGTTTTCATTCAATTAACAAATAATACAGAAATATAGAAAGAAAGAAAGAAAGAAAGAGAGAAAGAAAGAAAGAAAGAAAGAAAGAAAAAAAGACAGAAAGAAAGAAAGAAAGAAAGAAAGAAAGAAAAAAAGAAAGAAAGAAAGAAAGAAAGAAAGAAAAAAAGAAAGAAAGAAAGAAAGAAAGAAAGAAAGAAAGAAAGAAAGAAAGGAGAAAAAAAAGAAAAACGAAAGAAAAAAAGAAAGAAAAAAGAAAGAAAGAAAGAGAGAAAGATAGAAAAGAAAAAAATGAAAGAACAAAAGAAAGAAGGAAAGAAAGAAAGAAAGAAAGAAAGAAAGAAAGAAAAAAAGAAAGAAAGAAAGAAAGAAAGAAAGAAAGAAATAGATACCAGATTGAGAAAAGTGCAATGCGGATGTTGAGCCGGGTGCTGCGTTATCCTACACAGCTTGTGCCCATACATTTGCCGACATAAATGGTGGGGGGAAAACTGCACCATTGTCAGTAGTCAAAAGATCATATCACCCTTCGTAAATCGTACCCCAAATACAACTTTTTCGCAAGCAACTCTGCACTTTCAAACACCTCAAGAACTTTCTACGCCAGTGGAATTAATTGGAGAGAAGAAATAACATGCACGCGTTGTTCGGCGATCGATGTCTTTTTTTATTCAGGGGAAACACAAAACATACCATTCATTCTAGAGTGTCGAGTGCGGGTAGATTTCGCCTATATAGCTGTAACAATATTGCAGGCCTCTCTCTGTCCAAATGGAATGTTTGTTAGCTCTCATGTTGAAGTTCTCTGCATGCACACTTGCACAGAAAAATAAAACTGAGCGGAGTGGTGATAGTGTAAGTTGGTAATGCTTTTTTTTTTTTGGGGGGGGGGGGTGGGGGGAGGGGGGAGGGGGGAGAGGAGGAGTTGTCTTGTTCTGTGCGGATTACAGGACACAGGCATCATGGAACAATGCTTGCCCTGTTGTGAAAGTTATCTGAGGACCTAACTATTATTGTATGTCTGTCTGTCTGTCTGTCAATGTTGGCAAAAGCTGTGTACAAACATGTTTGACGTACGTAACTGTCTGTCTGTCTGTTTGTCTGTTTTTGTTTGTGTTGTTTGTTTGTTTGTTTGTTTGTTTGTTTGTTTGTTTGTTTGATTGTTTGTTTGTTTGTTTGATTGTTTCTGACAAAAAAAGGATAACAAGTGAGATTTGTCGAAAAAGCTCGTGAAGTAGTTGTACAATTCATCTTATTACCGAAGACTTTGATCTGTACTAAGCTGAACCGAATGTAACTCGGGAATGACCGCAGACACACACATGCTTCGAGCCGGAAAAATTCAGACAGATGTTTTGTCAATACTTGGGATACTTCGGGTAAATGTTTAAAAAATAAACAGTGCTGCAGTGTGAGAACAACCAATGGGCCAAGATTCCAAAGATACGTTCCTACCTGTGCCAACCCCCTTGTAGATCACCGTAGGTTCGCCCAGCCTATTGCATGGGATAAAAACATTCGTTTGTACACTTGCCCAAAAGGACGGTGGCCATAGAAGTCGGAATCTGCTAAGGATTGTGTAACATCTCATCCGCGAAATCAACTTGCCAAAAGCCAACAGCGTAGAGCCGCTTATTGTCAAGGGCAAGATTTTTTTTAACATGTTTTTGTTTATGCCGGAATTCATTTTCTACATGACACCTACGTCAATTTGCAAACTAAATGTTGACCGTGCAGTGGACGCTGTCTGACTGTTGACTTTTGGCATGTCAATTTCCAAGAGGATGGATTATCTGATCGCATTTGGAAGAGTGATGAGATCTACGGTTGTGTTATGGTGGTGTAGACGGTAAGTAAGGCATCTGTAACGAACCCACAATCTCCATGTTTCAGAAGAACGTGGACGGGCGCAGTGGCGTGGTGGTTAGACGTCGGCCTCCTAATCGGGAGGTCGTGAGTTCGAATCCCGGTCGCTGCCGCCTGGTGGGGTAAGAGTGGAGATTTTTCCGATCTCCCAGGTCAACTTATGTGCAGACCTGCTAGTGACTTAACCCCTTTCGTGTGTACACACAAACACAAGACCAAATGCGCACGGAAAAGATCCTGTAATCCATGTCAGAGTTCGGTGGGTTATATACTGAAAGGCATAAATTCTGCAAATAGTGCATTGAACGATTTTGCTCTCAAACGAAAATCAGATTGAACCTGTAATTTGTAGTTGACATCTTGAGTGTCGGAGCAAATGTTTCACGCTGTCAGCGTGCGCTTTGCAGTATTGCTGATCAAGCCACAGCTCACTGTGCTATTAAAGACAATGGGCTGAACGGGAGACAATAACGTAAAAAAGATAGTGTATGGCCCTATAAAATGCAACTGGCTGTTTGGCTGTATCAGATATCGCAATCATGCCACGACTTGATGAAGGAGAGAGACAGCAAGCGATTGGGATGCTTAGAGCTGGCCAAAGCATTGAACATGATGAACACTGAACGTTTTCCGAAATCATTGCGCTTGGACTCAGTCACTTTTTTTGAAAAATTGTCATTTCATGATGTTCTATTCAAAATCAATAAAGTGAAGGTTTATAAACACTAAAATGGCTAATAAATAAAATATTCAAACATTGAAAACATTAACCACTGAGTTGATTTTTTGTGAAATTTTAAAGTTCAGTTTGCGGAATTTATGCCTCTCGGTATAGAAACACAAAAATACCCAACATGCCTCCCCCGAAATCGGCGTATGCTGCCTGAATGGCGGGGTAAAAACGGTCATACACGTAAAAATCCACTCGTGCTAAAAACATGAGTGAACGTCTAAGAAGAACGTAACTTGATAAGACCAACAACGACAACACCAACAACAACAACAACAAACACAAAATACACAACAACAAAAACAGCAACTGAAGATTTCAGAGCTGACCTCAAATGAGCTGCCCTCCCCACATAAAGCATATTAACTCTACCTGTCCCAAGATAGGCCAAATGGTTCTAAGAGGACGTTAAAACTAATGATCATCAACCATTACACATTTACAAAACAATATCTCAGGATATCTCCATAGCAAAAAAGTATATATAAGTAGCATGAGCACTTACCATTTCAGAAAGATGATTATACCACAGGACGGAGGGTATACCAAATATCACACCTACCACAGATCATCAAAGAACTTTGTGTGCACCATGATTGTGAGCATTATCAAGTCGTCATGGCGGTGGCTGAGTTGAGTTGAAACATTCAATGAATGTCGTTTTTGATAATAGCCAAGCAGTGAAGTATCTGAATTTATTGATTTGTTGATTTATTGATTGATTGATTTATTGATTGAATTGTTTTGTTTATTTGTTTATTTATTTATTTATTTATTTTTTATAATTTTTGTAATTTATCTATTTATTTATCTATTTTTTTTATTTTTCTTTATTTTAGTTGTTTTGTTCAAGTGTTAGTTGTACCATCTATATGTACATAGTGAATTTCCAATGAAAACGAGGTTGTCACAACCGATCTGAGAAAGACTGTTTCACAAAATAATATGATTCACCAAACTTCACAAATACAATGATTCAGCTTTCTCGCAGCCCCCAAAACACATCTACAAAGTCATCTCTTTTTAACAACGAAGCACTCTCTGTAAAAGCGAACATGCTGTTACTGATTCAAATGTTGGCAGAAGCTGTGTACAGTACAAACACGTTTAAAATGTGTTATACCTGCAAGAAAGTTAACTCCACTTGACACTTGATACTGACAGAAAAGAGAGATTAAGTCTGCGATTAATCTTGGCAAGACAACAAGCGTTAATAGCACCAAGTGAGAGTTTCAGCCAGGCTACGTTCCGGGGTTTCGAAGATACACAGTAACGTTGATTGGACTGTGATAATAACCGTGTGGGCTGCTGGTTAATGAATCGTCAGTTTGTCGTTTACTTTCAAGAAAGACAGACATAAGACGTAACAAATAAAACATAAGACACAAAACATAAGGTATAAACCATTAAACATACAGCATAAGGTATAAACCATTAAACATACAGCATAAGGTATAAACCATTAAACATACAGCATAAGGTATAAACCATTAAACATAAAGCATAAGACATGACATGTAAGACATAATATCTATAAGACGTAAGACTAAAAAAAAACTGTTCATTTTCAAATAGACATGAAAGAATTGCCGTTTGGATAAATTGTGATAAGTGAAGAAAACATAGAGCGGGCTCCTGGACGAGCCAAAATAGTTATTATGATTTAAATGTGTACATACGTCGAGCGAACTCAACGATTTTTTTAACATAAGCACTGAAGGCTGTAGCATAGGATAAGCGGAGTAACTTTTGAATTCCATTCTTCTTAAGAAGAGAGAGTTTGCTCCCTTCTACCGTTACATTCTTGCTCATGTTTTTTTTTCTTTGAACACAACAGTATTTTCAAACATAGACCTATTTGTACTGCTTGCAAACATTCCTTTGATACTTCGTAGTTGCAGCCTTGCAAATTGTAGCCCCCCAAAAAGAACTCTTACCTCCGAAGCTTACATAAGCGATGAAATTCTTGCATCTGAAAGCTGATCTTTTGCAGAACTACTGAGCCAGGTTTGAGGTTTGAGGGAGATAACCTTTACTTTGATGGACAACTCACTTTTAAGCTGTAGCTTCCCTTGGACTGTCGGGCAAACATCGCGTCTGCAATTGCAAGTACCTAGAGAGACCGAGACCGAGACCGAGAGACTCGAGAGACCGAGAGCGGCAGATTGACAGAGTGATAGATCAAATCAAATCAAATCAAATCAAATTTTATTTTTCGAGGGTTGTGGCATAAGCAATACAACGAGCTTTTTTTCAACCAGCCCTCGCCCAGAGAGGGGACTAATCTAATCACATATTTACACGGATATTAACGTAGAAAAAAAGGTAGAAAAAACAACAACATATGAATATTTACACATTACATATTATACACAAATATAAAGCGTCGTATATGTAACGTAGTGAAAACAATGCTGGATACAGCATTTAGAGCATCTAAGCGCTTAGAGCAAGCCTTTTTAACGAAAGTTTTTGATTTAGCGCTATATAAATGTTCTTATTATTATTATTATTATTATACACATGCATGAGTAAATGTGTTATTAAAGCTTTGAGTGTTTTTGTGTGGATATAATGAACACTGATGCTTTGGACAAATGAAAATATAACTAAACGAAGTCTTCCATCACTGTGATTTTTCGTAATTTAACATTAAATACAATGAAAGGTGTTTTTTGAAAGTATTGAGATATGAAGAGAGGCCGGAGAGAGTGTGACAGACAGAGAGACAGAGATGGACACCGAGAAATAGACCGAGACCGAGACCGAGAAATAGACCGAGACCGAAACCGAGAAATAGACCGAGACCGAGACCGAGAAATAGACCGAGACCGAGACCGAGAAATAGACCGAGACCGAGACCGAGAAATAGACCGAGACCGAGACCGAGAAATAGACCGAGACCGAGACCGAGAAATAGACCGAGACCGAGACCGAGAAATAGACCGAGACCGAGACCGAGAAATAGACCGAGACCGAGACCGAGAAATAGACCGAGACCGAGACCGAGAAATAGACCGAGACCGAGACCGAGAAATAGACCGAGACCGAAACCGAGAAATAGACCGAGACCGAGACCGAGAAATAGACCGAGACCGAGAAATAGACCGAGACCGAGACCGAGAAATAGACCGAGACCGAGAAATAGACCGAGACCGAGACCGAGACCGAGACCGAGAAATAGACCGAGAGAGAGACCGAGTGTAATCGAAGGAGGGGGGTCGGCTTCAATTATAATGTATTAGACACGCAGGTTTGTAACACAAGTCATCCCCCTTATTGAAAAGTATGGATATTGGGTTTCGGAAATCTACAAATGAGGGATATAATACCGAAGAATAATTGAAAATATACATCAATGTGTCAGCCAAACTACACGAATGCCTAATTTTGCATCCCTTTTTATCATTGTGTAATCGAGTCTAAGGCAAAATACATTTAAGATATTTCCAAATGCAGTGGAGCTACAGGGAGCCGACATTTTACCGGGTCCGGATATTACGGGGAGGTTATCACAGCACTACACCGGGCGCTTTTGTCTGGTAATGACAATTCCTTCCATCTCCTTCCATCAAATGACTCTTTCGCAGACAATTCGGTCCATCCCATTACTGAAGCTGTTCCGCCAGCAGTCTTTGTGTGCGGCGAAAAAGGGTTTGCCTTGATTGAATGCGCACATGTGTAACTTTTAGAGTTTTCCGTTGGAGAAAAATGGAAGATTCCATCGTCTGCAGTTAGCGTTGTCAAATTGGAATTATTTTTCAATGCAAAATTAATGTCTTGCACGCACCAGTGAGCCAAATAGCTGTGCAGGGTTAAGATGTGTGTCATGTTATGAGTGGAGTTGTGTGTCTGAGTAGCTGTCGGCTTGTCTGTTTGTCTTAATTGGCTCAGACACCTGCATAGACAGACATACAGATAGACAGACAGACAGACAGACAGACAGAGAACCACTGAGACAGACAGATAATAGACTGACTCTCTCCCCCCCCTCTCTCTCTCTCTATTCCCCTACCTCCCTCTCTCTCTCTCTCTCTTGGATTGAAATGTTGGCAAAAATGTCATGAACGGTATAAACGTCACCTTCATCATACGGTATTGACTTTGACCTACAGCTAGACAGAGAACGGGATTTTCGCGGTTTTAGACCTTTTTGTCGTTCAAAGTCGCCTTCAGCTATGACTCAAAACAGTTTTGTCTGACGCCTTTGAAATTCACCATTGCAGTTGCTTGCACTAACAAAATTGTTTCAAGTGTGCGACTTTTGAATAACATTTTTAGAGAATTTATTATTTTATTATTTGTGTCTTTTCTTTCGTCTGGGTTTCTTTCCTTGTTTCTTTGTTCTACAACCAATTGAAAACTTGCTTAAGAAATCCTGCAGACATCAATGTGCCGAACTTCCGGTTGTTCCCGATGACCTCTGCACGAGCATGAGTCACAAAACTCAAAGAAATGCATTCAAATTCGCCCTTCAATGCTTTTATTTTGTGTCGGTTCTCTTACACCATCCCCCTCTCCATCTATTAATTATAGTTGAAATTAAATGTCTAATGAGACAAACAATGAACACACACAAATCAACCGAGGTCAGAGGTCAGAGGTCAGAGAATCCTTTTCGACATTGAAAGTACCTGAACGCCACACAACCCTCTGCGAAGGTATGGGAAGCTCTTTGCAGAACTCTTATCACGCATGCTTGAAAATGCTCCACAATACAGTTATTGAGGTTGCGTCAGTTATTTCGACTTTAAATGTTGGAATTGCAATATCAAAAATACCTCAATAGTCGAATTCCGGAAATATCTCTGTCGGGTTTGTGGAAAAGTTTATTTTCTTTGTAAATATTGAGACAAACTAACCCAGTTGACATTGCAGGCTAACCACTAGCGAGAGGCGTGTCTCCACACGTGCTCGGCGATCGGCTGTGAATTGGCACATTGGCAATGAATAGCGACAAGCTCCGATGTGGGTACTTTTACGAAAAGAGCACTATGATGAGACAGATTCAGTGCAGCTACTTTTCACTGTGATGTCTGCCGTTTGCATTTTCACGACAACGTCCACGTCTGGAGACAGACCGCTTGCTAGTGATTGGCCCCTAATGTGTCACTTGGGTTTGTTTGCCCCAGTCAGTATTTCCAAGGGTGAACAACTCTTCCTCAACCGAGAAAACACTTGACACAGTTATTTCCGAACATCGTGTGTTTGAAGAAAAGAATTGTGCGAGAAACTCTTCTTCCTGTTGGAAAAATATAAACAAGACTGAACAAATGGAGACTTTTGATGCTAGAGAGTTCCACCCCGTTGAACAGTCAACACTGAATGTATTGGGCAAACCAGGGGATTTGTCTTGAAAGAGAAAGTCTCTTGATATTGAAGCTTCCTACAGCTAAAAACAACAGCTGGCGGTTGAGAAAGGTAATGTGTGAAGTATTTCCTTGTTCGACCCGAAGCAACCTGCATCGGTTTCCATTGAGTGCCCTTCCCATTTCTTCTGGTCTACGAATGGTCAGCGTGCCTACTGGTGTGTGTACTGGTGTGTACGTATGTGTGTTAGTGTGTGTGTGCACGGTGTGTGTTTGTGTGTGTGTGTGTGAGTGTGTGCCACCGACGGTGTGTGTGCGTGTGTGTTTGTGTGTGTGTGTGTTTGTGTGTGTGTGTGTCAGTGTGTGTTTGACAAAATATTGGTGTCAATGGCAGTCTACATGAAGTACTTATATACTGATCTTGGTCTTTTAGTCTTTTTTTTCAGGAGCAGTTTGTTGTTTAAACCGTTGTGTCAATAACTGAAATACTATGTCCCGGATGTATGGATTTACTCTTCTTATCAGCCGCCTTCATTGCTGAAACTGATGCAAGTTTCTTGGACTTGTCACTGGAAATAAGTGCAAAAATGCCACTGACACGGGACATTCACTGAGTCTCACAGAAGGTGACATTTGAAAGGGGAGGAGTCGTTGCCGCTGACACAATAAACTTGAAGAGGCAAGCCAAGGCGTTGTTCTTATGGGTGTGTGAACAAACAAAAAAGCTGTCCCGTCAGTCACTCAATAAGCTGAAGCCCCGCCCCCTATAGCACTGCGCCTGTTGGTGATTCGGTCGCGAAGTGTCCATGCAGGGGGGACGACCTCAAGCCGTGATCCCCGCGCCCAATAAAACACACACTGAAAGGTAAAGAAGGCGAATCTGAGAAGGGTAGATAGACACTTGATAAGACAAGACCATCGGTTTATTGTGTCGGGAAACTGATGGCTTCTCCGTCCCATCGGTCGAGTCAGTGGCGGGCGGCCACGGAGCCATGATGGATCAATGCTAGCCGACAGAACGCGGCCAAGACAGGCCGAGCTGAGCCCACAGCGGAGACAGCGAAAGAGTATAGACAGAAACAAGCACACGAGGAGACAGCGAAAGAGTATAGACAGAAACAAGCACACGAGGAGACAGCGAAAGAGTATAGACAGAAACAAGCACACGAGGAGACAGCGAAAGAGTATAGACAGAAACAAGCACACGAGGAGACAGCGAAAGAGTATAGACAGAAACAAGCACACGAGGAGACAGCGAAAGAGTATAGACAGAAACAAGCACACGAGGAGACAGCGAAAGAGTATAGACAGAAACAAGCACACGAGGAGACAGCGAAAGAGTATAGACAGAAACAAGCACACGAGGAGACAGCGAAAGAGTATAGACAGAAACAAGCACACGAGGAGACAGCGAAAGAGTATAGACAGAAACAAGCACACGAGGAGACAGCGAAAGAGTATAGACAGAAACAAGCACACGAGGAGACAGCGAAAGAGTATAGACAGAAACAAGCACACGAGGAGACAGCGAAAGAGTATAGACAGAAACAAGCACACGAGGAGACAGCGAAAGAGTATAGACAGAAACAAGCACACGAGGAGACAGCGAAAGAGTATAGACAGAAACAAGCACACGAGGAGACAGCGAAAGAGTATAGACAGAAACAAGCACACGAGGAGACAGCGAAAGAGTATAGACAGAAACAAGCACACGAGGAGACAGCGAAAGAGTATAGACAGAAACAAGCACACGAGGAGACAGCGAAAGAGTATAGACAGAAACAAGCACACGAGGAGACAGCGAAAGAGTATAGACAGAAACAAGCACACGAGGAGACAGCGAAAGAGTATAGACAGAAACAAGCACACGAGGAGACAGCGAAAGAGTATAGACAGAAACAAGCACACGAGGAGACAGCGAAAGAGTATAGACAGAAACAAGCACACGAGGAGACAGCGAAAGAGTATAGACAGAAACAAGCACACGAGGAGACAGCGAAAGAGTATAGACAGAAACAAGCACACGAGGATTTGTGTAGCTCGGAGCAGGAATGTGTAGCTCTACTGTCATGGCGCCTGCCTGCCTGTGCTGGTCAAGGGAGCTAACACAGCCTGTCGTCTGCTCCCAGGATGTAAGAGGGACCGCAGCACACACTGTGTTTCACTACATTCAAACACGCATCACATCGGTAGTTCTGGTCACGTTGCGTCGAGTTGTGTGGTCTCTGTGTCAGTGCATGGATGTGGAGACGATGGCTATTGCATCAACTAAAAAAAATAAAATCAAAGAATTCAGTTCATGGATTTCATCTTGTTCCATATACTACAATCTTGCCATCCCTGTAGCATTGCCGAGATGCATTCGTTCCAGGGAAAATATAATTTATATAAAAAAAATCAATTATTTATTTTGCTTTTTTCATCTAATTTAAACAATCTTTTTAAGCAAGGAACGGAGTCACTAAAATGTGTCACACAGTCGATATGACAACATTCGTCACCCGGCTGTTTTACTGCGGATGCCTTCACTGTCCCCGTGCGCTGTGTCATTAGTTTACAGCAGTTTTAAGTTGTGTTGCATCTTTCCTACGGTCGCTATGATTGTGCACTGTGACACATGAGAATTGATACAATGAACTTTTTAAGTGCAATCGTTTAATTCTTAATACATGTGATGTTTTTATGTCTGTGATCGCCTGATACTGTAAGGCAATTTTCCTTGTTTTTATGAGGACAGTAAACATTTTGAGTCTTTTGAGTCTTCTTGTGACTTGAAGTTCTGTGCAAAATCGCGGGATATCTAAAAAATGATTAGCTTACGGAGTCATAAAGTATTCCATTGCTACGCTGAGAAGAATTGAAGCAGAGAGCCCGCTTCATGTCCATACAGTCCTTAGTGGTTTGTTAAAGAAACTGAAGCACATTAGTGTCTTGGTCTAAAAAATCTGTATCGGTTCCTCTAGCCTTCACCCGATCACGCTTTGGACTATACGGCAGTCAGGATGATGTGGGTCGTGTACGACCTATACTTTAAAAGAAGGATTCAAAGTAAAAATAATGGGTCACGCCATGGGGATAAACTCTTTACCGCCTCTTTGCAGAGCATGGGTCGTACACGACCCACGCCATCCGAATAGGGATAAACATCGTAAAATCCTTCTTTAATTCCATATGGGTCGCCTACGACCCACATCATCCGGACTGCCCAGTTCGAATTACGTCAATGTTTATTTGTTTGGTTACAAAGTTAATCCTCAGGAAAGTGGTCGATGGGAGGGTCCTAAGGTGTTTGAGGATTACATGAAGTCTTAATGATGGACGAAGGACGCACGGTGAAGGCTAGTTCTTTACCTAGAAGTCACTAAGCCCCCCGCGGGTTAGGGGGAGTCCCATATTGATTGGGACGAGAAAGAATTTACCCGATGCTCCCCAGCATGTCGTAAGAGGCGACTAACGGATTCTGTTTCTCCTTTTACCCTTGTTAAGTGTTTCTTGTATAGAATATAGTCAATGTTTGTAAAGATTTTAGTCAAGCAGTATGTAAGAAATGTTAAGTCCTTTGTATTGGAAACTTGCATTCTCCCAGTAAGGTCATATATTGTACTACGTTGCAAGCCCCTGGAGCAAATTTTTGATTAGTGCTTTTGTGAACAAGAAACAATTGACAAGTGGCTCTATCCCATCTCCCCCCTTCCGCCGTCGCGATATAACCTTCGTGGTTGAAAACGACGTAAAACGCCAAATAAAGAAGTCACTATAGCAATGCACGGTGAGAGATCTTTGAAAGTAATCCCACAAGGAATCCACATACATGATTTCTGTGTCTCTGTAAGCACAAGAACGCACAAGACTGTAGAAATGTTGATGCTCTCAGCTCCATTTATATCGTTCTTATGAAGTCGACATTAATTTGCGTTACTCTGTTTGAAAACCGAAAACAAACGGTAATATCACATTGCATGTAGTCAGTCGAATGTTATAGCAGTGTTCCATGCTGTTCTTTTTCGCGATGTAAAAGACCAGTGTATCAAGGACAGAAGATGTTGACTCTATCGATCCGATGCTCACACAGCCGGCCCAAATGCACACACTCACTCACACATCCGTGCGCGCGCGCGCACGCACACGCACACACACACACACACTGTACCAACACACACACACACACACATACACACATACAAACACCGTACGAACACACACACACACACACCGTACCAACACACACACACACACACACACACACGTGACACACACGCACAATGCACGCACCCACAGACACGGACACACACATACACGAGAGAAAGGTTAAAGGCTAGCTAAAGTGTTGGCGACAGAGGTTGACATGAAGCGGGGGGGGGGGGGGGTCAAAGGGCAATGGGAGGGAGGAGGGGAGTGCACACAGACAGGGGGAAGGCAGGAAGGACGTGCTCAGTGTTGACAGACAGGGGGAAGGCAGGAAGGACGTGCTCAGTGTTGACAGACAGGGGGAAGGCAGGAAGGACGTGCTCAGTGTTGACAGACAGGGGGAAGGCAGGAAGGACGTGCTCAGTGTTGACAGACAGGGGGAAGGCAGGAAGGACGTGCTCAGTGTTGACAGACAGGGGGAAGGCAGGAAGGACGTGCTCAGTGTTGACAGACAGGGGGAAGGCAGGAAGGACGTGCTCAGTGTTGACAGACAGGGGGAAGGCAGGAAGGACGTGCTCAGTGTTGACAGACAGGGGGAAGGCAGGAAGGACGTGCTCAGTGTTGACAGACAGGGGGAAGGCAGGAAGGACGTGCTCAGTGTTGACAGACAGGGGGAAGGCAGGAAGGACGTGCTCAGTGTTGACAGACAGGGGGAAGGCAGGAAGGACGTGCTCAGTGTTGACAGACAGGGGGAAGGCAGGAAGGACGTGCTCAGTGTTGACAGACGCTGGCGCAAAGGGGAGCCACAGGGGCTTGTTTTGGGGGAGAGAGAGAGATTTTTGGAGGTTGGGCATAGAAGAGGCACGTAACCACTGAAGACCGATGACACTTCTGTCAGTGCACGTGCACACGGCAGACACACGTTAACAATGCCACATGTTTTTTCTTGCGAGAAAAGTACTTTGCAACAACAACAACAACAACAACAACAACAACAACAACAACAACAACAACAAACTAAAGAAAATATGAAAGAAACCTATCATTTATGTATAACAAAATGTAATTACTTGTGCATAAGCCGAACATTTGATTGAAAGATGAAAATAGGGTTTACGTACATGTGCAACTGTGTTAAAAAAACAACAACGTGTAACTCAAGCAAGATTTTACGTCGAACAACACAGGAATTCAATTGTAACAACACAGGATTTTAAGTGAGACAACGCTGAACTTTGCAGTGCGTAAACACATGATTCAAGTAAAACAAAAAGCTGCGAATAGACAAGCAAAGGGCGAAATGAAAGCACGTTGTCTATACATTATAGTGCGGTTAGTTTGAAAACAGAATGAACGAAATATGAGTCCAGAAACCGTAGTATCCTTAGCGGATTATGACTTTATTCAGTTATTCTGCAGAAAAGAAAAATGCTGGAGAAAAACCGTTCTTTTCTGCAGCAT
>NC_090246.1:100180754-100183254 GCF_037325665.1 Littorina saxatilis | reverse complement strand
CCGTGCTTTCAAGGTCTGCGGGAGACAAGAAGTGATTTACGCCGTAACATATGCACAAAAATGGCCGACCACATGCACAGCCGATGACAATTTTCAAGCCGCATCTGCGCTTGAACGAGAATCGTAATGGAGGATTGTCGAAACGGAGATCCTTGTCGACTTCCGTGCTTTTTGAAACACAGCTGCTGCAAGTTTTGGCATCCGGCGATTAAATCTGAAGCTAGAAATGAATTACAACTGCGGCGGCATGAAAGTGGTACGTCAATAGTCGTGTAGACTGTAAATGCCGGCTTGTGTATATACAGATTAATTTGTCATTGAAACTGCGGCACACCGGTTGCCCTCTCTCAACTTCCAGTCCCTCTTTCAACCGTCTTGACTGATCCAGTAATGATCATTATCTTCCTGCTTGTGCAAACGATTGTTTCTGCCATCACAGATATGTCCAGGCCATTACGTCAGTCTGATAACAGATAATCTCACAAGAAAAGTTTCTTCCCCCCCCCTCCCCCCGCCTCCCCCCCCCACACACACACATCTCAGCCTACATCCCCCCCACACACACATCTCAGCCTACATCCCCCCCCACACACACACACATCTCAGCCTACATCCCCCCCACACACACACACACACATCTCAGCCTACATCCCAACCCCTGCCACTCTTTCCCAACCCAAAACTTTCACTCATCCTACGTCAACAGCAACGACTGCTCTAAACAACACGAAAACAATAGCATCACCAT
Organism: Littorina saxatilis; assembly: GCF_037325665.1. Taxonomy (NCBI): domain Eukaryota; kingdom Metazoa; phylum Mollusca; class Gastropoda; order Littorinimorpha; family Littorinidae; genus Littorina; species Littorina saxatilis. The sequence goes on along the minus strand of NC_090246.1, from coordinate 100,182,506 downwards.
CTGCCCCCTTCCACCGCCCTCCTCCCCGCACACTTCCAGTACCCCTTCTCCACCCCCATCCCACCCCCAAGGAAAAGTGAAGTGGACATAATGCCCAGCGTGCTAGGAAAGCAGAGGTTTGAGAATTATGTTGCCCGACCAGAGAACAATGCCTGTCTAATTACCGAAAAGGAGCGGGAAGAGGAGCTTCTTGCAGAAAGTCAGACTCCGTTGCTAATGACACAGTCCTTCCCCTGGGGGTAGGGGCGGGGGGTACTGGGACAAAGGGAGGCCAGGGTAGCCGGCCGGACGAGGGAGAGATACTAAGAAAAAAGAGTGGAGGGAAAACCATCACAGCCTGCACACAAGTACAAACATACACACAAACAGACAACAGTGGCCGGGACACGAGTCTACACCGCAATCCAGTAATCCGCAAGTTCAAGAAGCGTTTTCGCAGGCTGGAGAAAGTAAAGGTTTTATCCAAGGAACAATATCATGGTTCTCCTCCAGGACCCGCGAAGTAGACAATTTGCAGGCAGATCTTCTATGCCTTTCACGCTCCTACGGCGACAACAACCGCAACAATAGCAGCAGCGACAAAAACAAAGAGGAAGAAGAAGAAGAAGAAGAAGAAGAAGAAGAAGAAGAAGAAGGCACCAGACACGAGAAGAAGAAGAAGAAGAAGAAGAAGAAGAAACGGCAAGAAAGTTGATCAGCAGACCATCTTAAGACTTGTTTCGACTGTCCCGCAGGAAATTGGCAGCTTGTTCGAGATTATCCGGGAAGAAGACTTTAGTCCCTTCGCATTTTCTTCCTTGGTTGCGGAGAGCCCGGTTGTCAACTCTTAATTGATATAATGAAATTTGGTGTTAGTGAAGAAAGAACATCTTGTCGCAATGATTTTGTGCTGATGATAGTTATTTGAAAGCAACATCAGTGTCGATTTTTAGCTGTTGTTTTGTTGTTGTTAGAAGGGCAGAATTACTCGAAGATGAAAATCAAATCGTCGTGCAGAACACACACTGTGACACACACACACACACACACACACACACACACACACACACACACACACACACACACACACACACACACACACTAACACTAACACACTAACACTAACACACACACACACACACACACTAACACTAACACTAACACACCCGCACAACTCACAAGAACACATTGTGAGTTACCTTTTTATTTCAACCCATATCAGTAGTCCTACGTAACTCTCATATATATATATACACTCAAATAATACTCGTTGTTATGGACTGTTCTTCGGCAAGATGCTTTGACATTGTCAAACGTTTCGTCAGTTATCAGCGTTTCAGTACTTGTCTTATTTGTCACCACAAACACTGGCGTTAAGTAAGCCTACAGGGGAGGAAGAAAGAAACCCTGTTGCACGGAAGAAGGAATAACAAGTGACAATAATTATACGGAAAGGAAAGTTAACCATACGCGCATGATTAAGGAATTATCTTACGGATTTGATAATTCCGATACATTGCGCCACGCTTTACTATGGTCCAAGTAGACAATGCAAGCAGTTGCAGGTTGTCAACTCCAGACGACCACGCAGGCTTTCCTTGGGATTTAGTTGGAGACGGCAACATTGACCTGAAAGCAGGCCAGCCAGGTACCTTTGGACTTGAGGGTGGCGGTCAGTCTGTAATGTCCAGAAGGAATCTTGGGCACAATAAAGCTCTTGTTTATGTTGATTTTACCCTGAAATCATGACAAGTACAGATGAGACAAAAAAGA
>NC_090246.1:100160754-100175754 GCF_037325665.1 Littorina saxatilis | reverse complement strand
GGAAAAACGAATCGGATCGCCGGCGAAAAAAAAAAAAAAAAAAAAAAAAAAACACTTTATTTTTTTATTTTTTTTAAAGATTTTCAAAATAAGGAATTCCTTATTAATTTGACCAATTTCATTTGGCGGATTTCCGCCCTGAGGCGGAAGAGTTTCACCCATGCGAGGCTGTCCTTGATCGGTAAACTCAAGATTCGTGTGCAAAGCTTTCGTTTCTCGGTCAATTGTTTATTGTTTGCCAAGTCGCGTGACAGAAGTAAATGTTTGTGTGATTTGATATTGTGCACGGTCACACAATACGAGTATTCTAACTCAATTAGGAAAAAGAGGAAAGAAGTTCAAACATCGGATAACCGTTTATCATTGGTTTCGTCGGCAGTCACACAGAGGAAAAAAGTGTCCTCGTTCCTTCAAAGAGCATGCATACAATGGACAACAGTGATTGTGAGAGATAACATCTGCAGACTGCACTCGCATACAGACGCGCATGCAGATTAACACATGCACACCCTTAGCTGTAATCACACGTATCAAGGGGAACATAATTATGAATAAGTAAGTGTCAGTGAATAATATAATAACCAAGTTACATAATAATCTAGTAAACTTAAAATGAATATGACAATAAGCTGGGGGAGTGTTATTACCTACGTTTAGGTTTTCTTTTAAAGAACAGGCAGACAACCCCGACAGATCCATCAAGAATGCTCTCATTATGGTGCGAGCAGTTCTCCACTTCACACTTCACACAAGGCAGCAGCGGGCTTTGCTTTTTGTGTTGAGAGCAGAAACATTTCACTGAATATTCTTTATATGATTTCCACTGGTAAAAAGAGATATTTCCTCAGCTGCGTTTAGGGACTTTTGTGTCTGAGGAGCCGAAGAATCAGCTGCGAACTTACGCTGTTTCCTTTACTCCTCTTCTTCCTCCTCCTGCTCCTCTTCATCATCCTCTTCATCATCCTCTTCATCATCATCATCATCATCATCATCATCGTCATCATCATCGTCGTCATCATCATCATCATCATCGTCATCATCATCATCATCATCATGATAAACAGAAGAAGAAAACAAACGAGGATGGAGGGTGTGGGAGAGAAAAGTTGATTCTTTCAAACTAGTCATATGCTTGCACAAAAGGCATGGCACTTGACGACGGACGTATTTGAAACGAGTCCACTGTGACAATATAGCTTAAATAAAGCTTGCATGTGCACCACGCTATAATGCAATCAATAGTTCCATATCACTCTATCAAGTGATCATCTCTTCCACTGAAATACGTTATTGGTTCTCTTCCACTGGTTTTCTGGACAGAAGGACACTTGATTACCTTAGTGTTGGGAGTAACACTGACTTTGCACAGGAAGCTAAACAAAGCTAGATTGGCGCTGAGCAGACGAGCAAATTGTCAAGTCATTACAAAGACAAAATGCTGAGTTGGTATGGCAAGGCCCACCCAGGATATAGACTGATTGTATGTGTATTGAGTATGTTTTTTTGTCGCAACTTCCTTATTGGATGGGTTGTTTTACGATTGTTAGCTGAAGACGAGCAAAGAAATCTTGGACGTTGGGTTGCGCAACGAACCACACTGTCTAACACCAGAATTAAAGCTTGGTCTGCACATTCATTGAATGGTGAACGTACTCACACACACACACACACACGTACACACACACACACGTACGCACACACGCACGCACACACGCCACCACCAGCACCATCATCAACAACGACAAAAACAACAACATCAATAACAACAACAACAGCAATGAACGCACGCACAAAATCACTTTCTTATAATTCCGCGTCAACATTTTTATTCAGATATGAAAATATTTCAGGACAATCATAAGTTCTACTCATGAATAAAAACAAAAACAAAAACTTTAGAGAAATTAGAAAACGTCATTAGTTAAGTCTCACACAGTCACACACTATTGTTTCTTACATCTACGGTAGATACTGAGTATAATGTCGCAAAATATTTTGACAATGACAGTTTTTCATCACTTATCAGCTTTTACAAGGGTTACGTTAGTTGGTATTGGGCCTACTTGCAGCTCACAAATAACACACCACAAAACCTTACATTGATTTCAATCACACGAGAGGAAGGAAGAAAGCGAGTTGCTTGGAACATGGAACAGCAAGTAAACGGATAGGGGAAGTTAACAACAGGCACATGGTTTAGGAATTATCTTATATGGATTGTATATTGCTCATACATTGCAACTTGATTGACTAGGGTCCAAGCAGACGATACACGTAGTTTCAGCATGTTGAATTCAGACGACCACGCAGGCTCTCCTTGTGAGTTAGTTGGAGATGGCAGCATTGATGTGAAAGCAGGCCAGCCAGGTACCCTGCGACTTGAGGTTGACGGTAACTCTGTAATCTCCAGAAGGAGGAGATGTGGGTACAGGGAAGCTCTTGGTCATGTGGTATTTGCCCTGAAAACACAGGAAAGCTCTTGGTCATGTTGTATTTGCCCTGAAAACACAGGAAAGCTCTTGGTCATGTGGTATTTGCCCTGAAAACACAGGGAAGCTCTTGGTCATGTGGTATTTGCCCTGAAAACACAGGGAAGCTCTTGGTCATGTTGTATTTGCCCTGAAAACACAGGGAAGCTCTTGGTCATGTGGTATTTGCCCTGAAAACACAGGAAAGCTCTTGGTCATGTTGTATTTGCCCTGAAAACACAGGAAAGCTCTTAGTCATGTTGTATTTGCCCTGAAAACACAGGAAAGCTCTTAGTCATGTTGTATTTGCCCTGAAAACACAGGGAAGCTCTTAGTCATGTGGTATTTGCCCTGAAAACACAGGGAAGCTCTTGGTCATGTTGTATTTGCCCTGAAAACACAGGGAAGCTCTTGGTCATGTGGTATTTGCCCTGAAAACACAGGGAAGCTCTTGGTCATGTGGTATTTGCCCTGAAAACACAGGGAAGCTCTTGGTCATGTTGTATTTGCCCTGAAAACACAGGGAAGCTCTTGGTTATGTTGTATTTGCCCTGAAAACACAGGGAAGCTCTTGGTCATGTTGTATTTGCCCTGAAAACACAGGAAAGCTCTTAGTCATGTTGTATTTGCCCTGAACAAACACAGGGAAGCTCTTAGTCATGTTGTATTTGCCCTGAAAACACAGGAAAGCTCTTAGTCATGTTGTATTTGCCCTGAAAACACAGGGAAGCTCTTAGTCATGTGGTATTTGCCCTGAAAACACAGGAAAGCTCTTGGTCATGTGGTATTTGCCCTGAAAACACAGGAAAGCTCTTGGTCATGTTGTATTTGCCCTGAAAACACAGGGAAGCTCTTGGTCATGTTGTATTTGCCCTGAAAACACAGGAAAGCTCTTGGTCATGTTGTATTTGCCCTGAAAACACAGGGAAGCTCTTGGTCATGTTGTATTTGCCCTGAAAACACAGGGAAGCTCTTAGTCATGTTATATTTGCCCATTCTGATAAGCATCGCTCCACGGCTATTGCCAGTTGTCTCTCTGACCGGACGCTACAGTCCTACGCGAATCTATCAAAACAAAAATACAGAGTTATCTCCCATATGTTTTTCGCGAGCACTGATCTAAATTTGAGATCAGTGTTCGCGAGACGAAAATGATTGCAGATTGGCCGACTTCGACAGTGATCTCCGTTCTGTTCTTCACAGTTATGATAAAGACATCGTTCTAATGTCAAAACAAGTCGAAATTTTGGGACTGCTGCCGGAAGGAGACCGTAATATATGGTTTCATCAGTCACTGTCAACTGGTTACAGAAAAAATCGTCTGCTCCAGTGAGCGCCGAAACCAAACGGTTGATTATCACGTGACACTTTTGCCATATTTAGAGTTGTTTGCACAGTAAATACAGCCGCGAAAAATAGCTCGCTTGAAACTGTCTTACATATCAATTCCTTTGTAATTTAAAAATTACAAAACACCATGAAAAATCATTATCGACGATCGCGAATCTGCTCAATATATCAATAATACATTACAAAAAGCTTTAAATATGTTAAAAAAAAATCGTTTTCCTTGCCAGACTGTTAGGAAACGCTACCGTTGCTGAGCTTTGGTTCAGTTTTGTGTGTTGCATGTAGTTGACTTATTTGTACTTTGTGGGAAAGTACCGAATTATATTTTGTAAACACAATATTTATGCTTGGACGAGAATGCAGGTGAACTTTCTAGTCCTGTCAAAACAAGTTGTTTACCATGCTGTTTTAGTCGTAAGTTCGTGGCGTTCGTTCGGATTAAGTGTGTCGGTGCTTTTGATGTACGTCAGAGAGAATGTCGCTAGTTTAGTCCATGCACGGCTCGTATAATGTAGTTGTATCGTGTTCGGTCTGGAATATTCTCGAGATTGAGTATTTACTATATATGCCAGCGCGATTTGAATGTAAAAAAGCTTCTATTTGAGTTCTGCTACGTTGTGCAGTTGTATGTATTGAATGCTGAATAAATCCTCGAACTCAATTTGACGAGTTGTTTTCTGCTGCTGCGAAGACGGGCGACGTAGAATAAAAGAACACAACTATACGACATTTGAGAACTTGTGGCAATCTCAAGTGTCGTGTAACAATTGGGGGCCAAGCCAAGGATCTACGTTTAACGCCAAGGGTTTTCCAGTAACAAGGACTAGCGTCAAGACAGTCACAGGAGGTAGCCATCAATCGGGTGTATCCTGAGGGATCAGTATTGAGACTACGGAACCGTGGATTCGGTGTGACTGTGGGAAGAGTTTGGTAATCGCCGCAGCTCGATACGGTGAGCGACGCCGGAGTGTATCGGGATTACAGAGGTTAGCTGCCGTTTGGACGAGACGGACTTCGTCGCGGAGCTAGTGCATTAATACTACGAAATACGACTGAGGTACGTCGTGTACGTATCGTGAGCAGAGTGCGCCGTCACGTTAGACGAGGAGGGTGGCAGCCTGCGTCTACGAAGGTGAACAGCGACGAGAGAAGCATCGGAGGTGCAGTAGAGACTGTGTTCTTTAGAAGACTACATTCGTCTACGTTCGGGGCTGTGAAAGAATACAGACGAACGCACCGGAAAAGACCAGAATGGCTGAGTTCTGGGCAAAAGGAATTGAACTGGGACTAAAAGGCAAGCAGTTGACGGAGTTCGTCGAGTCCCAGACACGACTGCTGGCGCAGCGTGAAGAAAGACAAGCGCAGCGTGAGCGAGAAGAAAAAGAAAGACAAGCGCAGCGTGAGCGAGAAGAAAAAGAAAGACAAGCGCAGCGTGAAGAAAGACAAGCGCAGCGTGAGCGTGAAGAAAGACAAGCGCAGCGTGAGAGTGAAGAAAGAGAAAGAGAAGCACAGCGTGAAGAAAGGCAAATGGAGCTGAAACGCTTAGAGCTCCAAATAAAAATGGAGATGAAGCGCTTAGAGCTTCAGACAGAAATGGTGCGTGTTCAAAATGAGCACGAGGCACCACGCCAAAGAGATAACCAGCAGCAAATGCTACACAGGGCATCGAAACTTCCAGCATTCACTGACGGGAAGGACCAGATCGATACTCCAGACTTCACCGGAGAAGTTGAGGCCGTCTGCCTGAAGAAGCCCTTGTACGATCTATTAATTGGGAACATTGGGGGTGCGAGACGTCCTGATGACCCTGATGTCGAATGGAGAATGGGCGCAGCTCAGCCTGCTGTTGAGGAGGAAGACCCACTGCCATTCGCGAATGAAGATATCAGCGAACTGTTACGAGATGACAGAGCAACTGTGCATCGCCGCGACCAGCCGCAGGTTGTAAGCGCTGTGACGACCAGAGCCCAGGCGAAGAAGGACAAAACAACTACGCCACTCAGGGTCACCAACAGTTCTGCAACTGCTGTCGTGGACAGGGATCGGCTGATTCAGCTACAGGAAGCTGATTCGACCTTAACAAAGTACAGGAGTCGTCCTGTCAAGGAGATGACTAAGGGCGAAGGCACTGTGCAATTTGAAGTGAAGGCCAAGATTCTGTACAGAGTGTTCCAGCACGCGAGAGTCAACGGTGGGAAGCCATTACGTCAAGTTCTGGTGCCTCAACCACTTAAGCGCCAGGTGATGGAGGTGGCCCACGACTCTATTATGGGAGGTCACCTGGGGGTCAAGAAGACATCGGACAGAATCCAGGCTGCGTTTTACTGGCCAGGACTGCATGCAGATGTGACTCGATTCTGCCGATCGTGCGATATTTGCCAGAAAACCATACCTCGAGGAAGGGTCCCGAAAGTGCCGTTGCAGAAGATGCCTTTGATCGACCGACCTTTCAAGAGGGTGGCCATTGACCTCATCGGCGAGATCAAACCGCCAAGTGAAGCGGGTCATCGTTGGGTACTGACCCTGGTAGACTATGCAACCAGGTACCCAGAAGCCGTGCCTCTGAAGAAAATTGACACAGAGACTGTTGCCGAGGCACTTGTGGACATTTTCAGCAGAATTGGGGTTCCTGAAGAGATCCTCACAGACCTGGGGACACAGTTTGTCTCTGAATGCATGGAAGAGGTCAACAGGCTGCTGAGCATTCGTCACTTGACTACGACACCCTATCACCCGATGTGCAATGGGCTGGTAGAAAATTTCAATGCGACGCTGAAGTCCACGCTTAAGAAACTATGCAGTGAGCAGCCAAGGCAGTGGCATCGCTACATCAATGCCTTGCTGTTTGCATACAGGGAGGTGCCACAAGAGTCCACTGGATTCTCCCCGTTCGAGCTGATGTACGGGCGGACCGTGAGAGGCCCGATGCAGATACTAAAGGAATTGTGGACGAAAGATGTGGACACACCTGAAGTGAAGAACAGTTACCAGTACGTGTTCGAGTTGCGAGAGAAACTGGAGGAGACTCTCGAGATTGCGAGAGAAAACTTGAGAAAGTCTCAGGATAGCGGAAAGCACTACTACGACCGCAAAGCCGTAAACAGGAAGTTTACACCAGGTAACAAAGTGCTGATACTGCTTCCCACTGATCACAACAAACTACTGATGCAGTGGAAAGGCCCATACGAGGTTGAGGCCGTGGTAGGGATCAACGACTACAAGGTGAATGTCGGCAAGAAGTCCAAGATCTACCACGCTAACCTCCTGAAACTGTATGTGGAGAGACCTCCGGAAGCAGTACAGGTCGCAGCAAGTGTGGAAGAACCAGCCGAACTAGACGAGTTCGATGGTGAGGAACTACTGGAGTTGGGAGACCTCCACAAGAAAGAGGGAGTGGATGACGTCAAGCTAGGACCTGACCTGACAGAAGATCAGCAGAAGGAGCTGCATGATTTTATGGGCGACTTCACCCATAGGTTCTCTGATGTTCCAGGCTCTACGTCCTTGGTCGAACATGAAGTCCACCTCACATCTGACGTTCCTGTTCGGTCAAAACCATACCCTATCCCGTTTCAGGCTCGGGAATCCTTGAAGAAGGACATCGACAACATGTTGAAGATGGGGGTCATCCGTGAGTCATCATCCCCTTACTCATCTCCCGTTGTTGTGGTCAAGAAGAAAGACGGCACAAACAGGGTATGCATTGACTTCAGGAAAGTGAATAAGATCACCGTGTTTGACCCTGAACCAATGCCGACGGCGGCTGATCTGTTCCGACGGTTGACTGGCAGTAAGATCTTCTCAAAGATCGATCTCAGCAAGGGATATTGGCAGATTCCTGTGCGCGAAGAGGACATACCAAAGACCGCCTTTGCAACTCCAGACGGAACGTATGAGTGCCTGCGGATGCCTTTTGGCAAGGTGAACAGTGGTGCTACCCTGAAGAGGGGAATGCGAAAAATGCTCAAAGGAATGAAGAATGTTGTGTACTACTGGGATGATCTGCTAGTCCACACGGAGACCTTTGCGGAGCATCTGGAGACTTTGAGGGAACTGTTTTCCCGCCTGACAAAAGCCAATCTGACCGTGAGACCCAGCAAGTGCATTTTGGGGACCGACAACGTTGACTTCACAGGTCATTCACTGAAGGAAGGTCAAAAGGGGCTTTTGTTGGAAAACGTCACCAAGATCCTCAATGCGCCACGTCCTGAAACCAAGAAGCAGGTGCGATCCTTCCTTGGATTGGCTGGGTACTACAGAGAGTTCATTCCAAACTTCGCCGCCATAACGGCGCCTTTGTCGGACATGACCCGAAAAGGATGCCCCAACCGAATACTCTGGGGACCGGCTCAGGAGAAGGCATACCAGACCGTGCGCGACCTGATGTCACGAGACCCGGTGCTACGCCTTCCTGATACCGCCAAAGAGTTCATCTTGCGTACAGACGCATCGGACGAAGGGATCGGCGCCATGCTGATGCAAGAGCATGGAGGTAAACCGTTTCCGGTCAGCTATGCCAGCAAGAAGCTGTCAGGAGCCGAGAAGAACTACTCGACCATGGAGAAAGAGTGTTTAGCCATCGTGTGGGGAATCAAGAAATTTGAACTCTACCTCCAAGGGGTGAAATTCGTGCTTCAGACTGATCACAAACCCCTCACCTACCTGAACTCTGCGAAGTTTGTGAATAATCGTATCATGAGGTGGGTGATGTACTTGCAGAACTTTGATATGCGAGTGGAATCGATCAAAGGTTCAGACAATGTTGGGGCAGATTTTCTCAGCCGAGTATGTGAGTAAAACTGTGTTCATTCTCCAACAGACTAATGTACATACCTGGATTTCAATCTGTTATGTATACATAGTATGTGTACAGGTAGCGTTTCAATGATTGAAAGAAATTAGGTAAATTTCTTCTTGTGTTGGGGGTAATGTTAGGAAACGCTACCGTTGCTGAGCTTTGGTTCAGTTTTGTGTGTTGCATGTAGTTGACTTATTTGTACTTTGTGGGAAAGTACCGAATTATATTTTGTAAACACAATATTTATGCTTGGACGAGAATGCAGGTGAACTTTCTAGTCCTGTCAAAACAAGTTGTTTACCATGCTGTTTTAGTCGTAAGTTCGTGGCGTTCGTTCGGATTAAGTGTGTCGGTGCTTTTGATGTACGTCAGAGAGAATGTCGCTAGTTTAGTCCATGCACGGCTCGTATAATGTAGTTGTATCGTGTTCGGTCTGGAATATTCTCGAGATTGAGTATTTACTATATATGCCAGCGCGATTTGAATGTTAAAAAAGCTTCTTTTTGAGTTCTGCTACGTTGTGCAGTTGTATGTATTGAATGCTGAATAAATCCTCGAACTCAATTTGACGAGTTGTTTTCTGCTGCTGCGAAGACGGGCGACGTAGAATAAAAGAACACAACTATACGACATTTGAGAACTTGTGGCAATCTCAAGTGTCGTGTAACACAGACAAAAAAACTCAAGGCATCCTGTCAGGGAGAGAATGAGCCGAACTCATTTTGACCTGAGTTCAGGATGGCATTTGCCCTGAAAACACAGGAAAGCTCTTTGTCATGTTGTATTTGCCCTGAACACAGGAAAGCTACCGCCCTGATATGGCCCTTCGTGGTCGGCTGGGCGTTAAGCAAACAAACAAACAAACAAACAAACAGGAAAGCTCTTGGTCATGTGGTATTTGCCCTGAAAACATAAGACGTAAAGGTTGCTGTATATAATTCATTTCATTCTTCACTTCTGACAGTACGGGTAACATTTCTTGTGGAAATTTGCATTTGTAAAGGTCTAACGACGAACTGTTTGGTTGGTGTATACTCGTCTGACTCTGTTCTTCATCGTCACCATAGACTCGGTAGAGATCAGGTGATGCCAAGAATACTCCCACCTACCCCTAAAAGAGTTTAAAACAATGTTATATATATCGAGCAGTTAAAGTACTACTTTGGACAATTTGACTTCCACACTTAAGACTAATGGCACCGTACGGTTCTAAAACAAATTGTGTTAGAGAAATAGCAATGCACTAAACCATAATGTGTCCATAAGCAGTCTGCTTGTTATCGTTCTACATGTTGTTTTTGTCTGAAACGTGTGTCCAAAGAAACTGAATAAAACATGCTTAAACCAATAAACAATTAGAAAGGGCTTCGTTTGTGCAAGTTCCTTAATACTTTAGCCGATTACAAGACAAAAGTTGTTTTGAAGCTTCGGCCTTGGATGTAGGCTACGAGTAAATCAGTCAAATATTTCGAAAATCACACACACAGAAAAAAGTTTAAAGGGAAAATAAATTGAAACACTGAGACAGGCGGCCATTTTTCTTCCCACGCTGGGGTCACAAGGCTGTGACGCGCTATGTGTGTATCACCTGGTTTAAAACCAAGGAATGCAACGGATAATTAAATACGACCAATTTACCTTCTTGATGGGGCAGGTACCAGACGGCAGCTTGGAACAGATGTTCGGGTAATCACATGACCCCACGCCCTGGGTGCAAGGAACGGTTTTCCAACCAAAGATTCTGGTGTTGTACTCCAGTTTAACGTCCGCCTGGCGACAAGAGAGCACGGTTACACGTTCTGCTTCAAATGCAGGGTAGTAAAGACACTCTTATCAATGTACTTACTTACTGCCCGTTATGCCGCTTGGCATGTAGGGCAGCAACGAAGAACATCCACTTCTGTCTATTCTGGGCGAGTCTATCAATTTATACTTTGATTTAATTTTTCCTATCAAGTGTTAAGATTTTGTCAAGTACATTGTAGTATTAAGATGTACAGAAGAGGGTCCATTTTTCCCCATTTCTAGTCGTAATAAAGTACGAAAACAAGCCACCACAACCACACAGCGTCCTGAATCTGCGGAACAGCCCCAGTGTGCCTCACGTTAGATAAATATAAATAGCTGTCCTTCCAGTTCCCTACGCTTATATCAGACAAAACTGGAGCAGTCGTCCTTTTGTTCAAATCTGTGGAATTTTTTCTTTCATCGCGTTTTAGTTTCAGGCGGACAGATTGACTAAATAAACTTGGCCAAAAAATTATTACAACAAATTTCGCACCCAAATTAAAGGAAAAGTCCAAGGTTTAGGGTCACTTTTGATATGTTGACCCTCTTAATTCATCAACCACAAATGCGTGTGTAAAAATGAACACAGAAATCCAAAAAGTATACTTTGACTCGTTTTTGGTTGTTCTGAATCGTTCCATCGCGCGCGCAGTCTTGGCTCATGACCTTGTGCACATACGTGTGCTACGTCACGAGCCTTGAACAACAAACATGGCCGGCTCAAGCAGTGAGGAAGACAAGTGGAATACGGACCGGTTTTCAGCCAGCCTGAGGTTTTAGCGTGCCCGTTTGAGCCTCTTCGTCGTCAAAATGCTGGCGAGGCCACAAGGAACTGCTTGAAACAGAGCCAGCATAAGCGGCAATACGAAATGGTATGTGATTCTCTTTGTTGTGATGTTGACACACTAGTCCGTAGTCGCTACCTCTTGCATGCTAGATCGAAGTCAGGTGTGTTTTTCACAGATCAGTTGATGTGCTTCCACAGATCTGTAAGCATGTAAAGATTATGGATTTATGCTATTATTTCAGGCATCTGGTGTTGTTTATTTTCCTATCTTTAATCAAGGATTTCGTCCTTGAACTGCCCAGTTTAGAATAAATGCTTCCACAGTGATGTTCACACGCGACTATCCTTATTTTCTCTTGGAATTTTGAGTAATTCTTCAGTCACACAACGAAACATGTAGACAGCAAGTTAACATTGCGCAAAGCCTGTTTCTTGCGGACAAAACTGCAATTATCCTGGTATTTTTATTTGCGACAGTAAGACACTACATGACATCGACACCACTAAACAGTGAAACTTTTTTGAAATGGCGGTGGGCTGCTTTCATGTGCTAATACCAAACACTGTACAAAAGGTCTTCCCATTGTAGTTTCTTTGCTAATACTAATAGTGATCCTGACATTTTTCTTGCGAAACGGTCAAAGGGAAGTAATAAATGAATTTAGTTTTTTAAACGAGCACACGTGATTTCCGATCTCAAACTAGATCTGAAATCATAAGATTTTCTGAACAGTGGAGAAACGCTGATGGCGTGATATCGCAAGCCGTTTTGGAAGCAAATAAGCACTTTCAGACATATTATGCTGAAACAAGATTACAGCAGTTCAAACTTTTTGATCATTGATTTTTAGGATTACGCAATATCGGACAGTCACACTACAAAAAGACAATGCGTTAGTGCATAGATCGGTATTCTCAAACGTCACGAACAGACAGTACGTATATTTTACTGTATTAACAAAACCTACAGTCCCATTAAAAAAGTGTGGTGTGTGCCGAAAAGCAACCATATGAGATTCAGTCAGTGGGACCCTGAATCTACCTGGGGTTAAATCGGGTTATTGACTCTCATTGCATGAATTTTTAAACTGAATATATGTACTACTGTTCGTGTTGTTTTTGTGATCCACTGCAATTTCTGTGTAGATCTATACCTTAGAATCTCAAGGTAATTTTTGAACGGGCATACAGATGATACCTTTTGCCATGATCACAGAGTGATACGTGTATTTTGCTTATCAGGTGTCAGTGCAGAAACTCCAAGAGGGAACGAAATTCAAATATCTGGAAAACCTGGATGAGGAGATAGACAGCCTAACAGCACATCCTCCTATGTTTGCTCGGACATCTACTACCTTCAAACTGCATACTATGCGTACACACAGGAATATGGACGACTCAACATTGATCAAAATGGGTAAGTAACACAACACAAACAGATGATTTCCATTATGATAGATTTATTTATCTGAAAGTAAAATTGACAACAGAGTGTACAATTTGTTTTCAAATACAAACATATCACATTGGGTTAAAAAAAAACACACACCATCATATATCATTAAAACTATTCTTTATTTCTAAACACATACATATCAGCATAGTTTATTCATGTAAACATCCTCATTTCGGTTCCCAGTCTATCTGAAATCAAGGTAAGATATGCCATAAAAAATAGCGATCACACAGTGCTTCAGCATGAATTTGAAAACCTGCTCTACGTCACATAGAGACAGCGTGTCTTATGATTCTATCCACCCTCTCCAAAAAAACACGTACACGTTTTCTCTGGTACGAATGTCTTAAAAGCTCAAACTAAGCTGCTGTTTTATTCTGTCTTGCTTTGCAGGAAATACAGGCACGTCGCTTACCCATAACAGGCAGCTGGTGCGCTAGCGAGTGGGGTTTCTCAGCAGAAGCATCAGAGTACCATTACCAACCTGTGCAGTCAAAACAATCAGAAATACTTTCACAAACGGATGAAGAGTGGGGTTCAAAATCCCTGAGCTACAGAAGGCTGAAATATACTTTTACAAATCGTGTGACTGTGTTGAACTAGTATCTTTGGTTGAACAGATTCCTGCATGGTTTGAAGATGATAATGGGTTGTCACGTGGTCCGGTACATGGTTCACATGCTGCAACATTTTGTTCCAGACTTTTTCCACTGTTGGTGTACTCCAGCATCAGGTAGTCGGTCCATGAGCCGGTCAGCATAGCCTGTGTCCAGTATTGTTCGTTTGCCTGTTGCCTGAAACATGGTTTTTTGGAAGTAACTTACGATCTCTGCACACATTTTAACATGTGAATAAGAACAGAAAAAAGTTTGTCAAAAGTATACATAGTTTAATTTGCATTTACTTCAAGGCCAGACTTTCTTCTCGTTCATTATTTCTTCATAAAGATTCTGGAAATTAACAAAATGTTTCCCCCTATCAAGGCCTCCTAACTTTTTTTTTAAATGCAAGTCGGGTTGTTGTCATCTGTGCATTACTACCTCTTGCCACCCGTGCGGTCATTGCCACCAGGTATCTCAACAATCAAACCGTCTATACAGGCTTAAAGGCACGTCCTTTTTCAAAACAGGATTGCTCACTACACAGATCTGCGAAGACTTTTACATAGAAAAAAAAAATCTGTTGACTTGAACCAGGAATCAACATCCTGACTGGTTTTTGGAGCTGCATTTTTTAGGGAATGTTTTACACGTGTGGCGTTTAAGAAATTAATTCATAAAATTCTACATTCGCAAAGAGAGTACCCATACAGAGTGTTGAGTTCTGGTATTTTTCACAACGGAAAGATGGCCACATCCCATGTAAAAGCCCTGTCAGATTTGAGATTTTTAACCCAATCGTTTACACGGAAAAGGCTGTCGAAGGGCTGTCCATTTAAGAGGACGCTTCCATGCCTGGATGAGAAATACACTGATAACACAGAAAAGGCACGAGTTTAACCTGCATATTCACACAACTGGTTCAGAGGCCCGGTAAAGGGAACACATGTTAGTTATTTTAAGAGAACATCACGAATGCCTAATTGTTAAATTAAAGCCTTTCTGCACGAATGTACATCTTCTATGAATTATATTCTAAAACGCCACATGTGTAATTCATTCCACACACAAAATCCAGCTCCAAGAAGCAGTGAGGCTGTTGATTATTGGTATGTGTTCAAGTCGAGAGATGATTGTTCCTGTGTAATTTAAACTGAGCCTTGGCAGATCTGATATAGTGAGCAAAGACCTGCATTTTTTTTAAACGTGTTCAGATTCCTTGAAATGGTTAAACATTTTGTTTATTTCAAGTAGTCTTTATGAAGAAAAATTAACAATGAGGAAGGCAAATGGGTTGAAATGCAAATTAGATTTCTTTTGACGAACTTTTTATGTTCTTCTTCACGTGTTACATTATGCGTACGTAGATCGCAAGATATTTTCGAAAAAAATCATACTCATAGATAAGCCAATCTGCAAACGGACAAAAATTCACAATATTTATGAAGCCAATAAATTTGACTCAAGAACAAAGCTTATGTGTTTGAGGTGATGTGCATGGGTATGAATGTTGAATGAGTCCGTCAAAGATACCCTCCATGTCGCCTTACAGTGGAACCTACCATTAAAATTATACCACCTTAAATTACCTTGCTCTTTCAAATGTACTGCTTAAACTTCTTGAACATGCAACTCTTGCTGTCTACCATAAAGACCATCAGGTCAACAACATACTCGTGAATGTTTTGTTTTGGTCTATAATTAAACATTTCAGAAAATACCCCTTTTTTATTTTTTTTGTATTCGGAAGCATA
>NC_090246.1:100110754-100155754 GCF_037325665.1 Littorina saxatilis | reverse complement strand
GAGAGAAAAAAACCATCGTCCTTTTACTTCCTTTATCTCAATGCCTGGTCCCTTTGTTTGCCCTTATTCACAGAGTCGAGAGCAGCACAGAAACAGAAATGTGACATTTTCTCAAAATAAAAACCCCACACAGTTAACTTAAAAGACTGTAAATGGATTGTCACGACCAGTTTTCAAACTCTAAATGCTGATTGAGGCAGAAACTATAAAGGGATTCAGAGAAGCGAACACAATAAAAACGGAGAGCGCAGGGGAAGGGCAAAAGAAATGGTCTACATGTCAGTATATACAGGGTACCAAGCTTTCACTTGCACGGTACGCCTCCATTTGAGGAACGTTTACTCTTTGAATTAAAAAAAGAAAAGAAAAATTGACGACAACAACAACTAAAAGAAAGAAAAGAGGGAGAAAATATTGGGAAAAATAATAGTAGTGTTAAAACCACATCAGTAAAACAAAATCATGATAATAAAATGTGTGACAGAAATTTTAACAAAATGTAATAAAATCCCAACACATCACAGACAAAAACGACATGGGGGAATTAGTGCAGATATGTCCAAATCAACAAAATAAATAAATAGATAAATAAACGAACCAACAAACATAAACAAAAAAAGCTAGAAAAACACAAATAAGGAACAAAAAACAAAACGAAACCCACAAAAATCAATGAACGTAGTTGTGCAACCGTTCACTCTTCATGAACATGTCCTCCGGTTATTTTAAAGAAAAATATATTAAAGTTTTTTGTTTTGTTTTTTTAACTATGGGAGCTTCTTTTCACTGAGTATTTTGTCCACTTTACTTATTCTGTAGGGGATACATTTCTCACTGTCTGACGACTATGTACTTCTCAAGATTTTGGTTCTAAACATGATTACTAATCACTTGATATTTCCATATCTTGATGGACAAAGCGATGATCGCAATATGAAGAAATATATTAAAATCAAGTGCTATCACAAACAAATACTTTGTCAAAATACGAAGTTCACTTTGAACACACTCACAAAGTATATACAGAAAAATACTATGTACATCATTAGACTTCGATCAAATGCATGAAGGGGTGTATATGAAGGCAACTATAGTCAAATGCGAGAGGCGATATGCAGAAGATAACGACATGAATAGAAAAGTTCGGATTTTAAGGAAGCATAGTCTTGTACAACGCACATGAGAAGTAAAATATCTTTGTGTTTCAAAAGTGGCAAAATGTCCAACCTTCTGTCCATGAAATATGATTAATAGTGGCCTTAGAAACTGGGACACTGTGTTATTTATACGAATGTGCAACAATAATCTTGCTGCACTTAAAAACATCGCGTTTGTAGTAAGAAATTAAATTTTTAGTGTAATAAAATTTATATCAAACTACTGGAAAGAATAACTAAAAACCCTCATGAGCTACTTAACAAGTGAGCACATTTTTCAACAAATCAAGGGTAACAAATAGCGAACATTTTTTGTTTTATAGCTTTCTCTAATTTCCTCAAGATTATTTCAGATGAACGAACCTGTTTTCAATAAGAACAAGCCACAAATTCCATACAGTGAGGCAATTGAGGAAAAAAACCACACTAACTTACAGCCAAGTTGGTATGTAATACATATATGAATCTAGATAATAGTTTTGATGTTTTTTCTTGTGTTACCTTTCTGGAAGGTTACGATCGTGTGTTTTATTTGCAACAGTCAAAACTACTGAATCCAGCACAGAACCAACGGTAGGATGATATGTGGCAGACGAAAATCACTCTTCAAGCTGACATCCAGAGCGCACACGTTTTGAGTGGGCATTTCCATGGGGGTGACACTTTTACTACCCACATTGATAAGCATTACCCTATGGAAAACAACGTAACTGAGCCCTCAACTAAGAAAACATCGACACAACTTGGCTTTTTTCACGCGATAGGGATGTCATTTGGTAAAAACTAGTGAGAAATATCAACTTAAGAGCCGCAATACCTACGTGCGCTGTCAATCGGAAGTCGTCTGCCACATAGGAATTGACTCGAGAGTGATCCCCCTTGAGCAACTCACCGAAGGAAAAAGGAGAGAAACGGACAAAATTGCTGGCCGAGACTGGAAAGAAGGCGGAGAAGTAGAACCGAAAAAGGGAAGGTGGTAAATCACCAAGAAAACGACGTGCCACTGCCAAAGACAACGACACGGCGCGATAAATTAGTCACAAATTGCTGAAGCGGCGAACAATGCGAGTCAAACTTGAGTAATGGCCTCTGAAAGCTTTGCCAATACTACTGGATTCGCCGGGTCCCTTGTCTTGTTCACTCAGACAAGGGGGACATCTTTGCACTCTGGAAACTTCGCATGACAGATTCTTTTTATCAGAAGTTTTGCTACAGTGTCCACCAACACGAGAAGAATTTCAATAGAGAAGTTTAGTTATTAACGCAATATGGAACTCGCAGCATAAATAATGAACTAACATTTTAGAAAAGCGAAATGAGTGTTGACTGGTTCGCTTTTCACATTGGTGTAGATTTGATGCAGATGAAATTAACACACACACACGGATGTCCAATGCTCCATTTCGATACAAATGAGATAAATAGAGAATACTACATGGCTTGCTGTGTCGTACCATATTTACACGAGTTGTTTTTTTAAATATTGAACTGCGAGCGAAAGCGAGCTGTTCACTATTTGAAAAAGCAACGAGTGTAAATCTGGTACAAAACAGCAAGCCATGTAGTATTCTGTTTATCCTACATACTGTACTTACGTGTATTTTACTGAAAATGTCCTGCATTCGAGGAAGCTAAATTGAAGACGCTTGTTTTGGAACCTCGATCTCTTCTAAAGCCTCGTGCAATCTATTACGTCAAAGCAAAGAAACGTCACTCTGAAAGTGTGGCGTGACGTGTTAGTTCTAAAGATTCATGGAGGGTAATTAGCGAGCGCAAATTTTGTTTCTATAATGACGTTTGTCTCGGTGACTTTGGCACCATAAGCAGTGGAAAAACAGGTCCCTGCCAGACTTGCTTGACATGACCTCATTTACATGATATACACACGTGTGATTTGAACGATTATTATCTCACGGGTGTCTCTCTCACGTATGTAGAATAAACTAATATATAAAGAAAAGGTGAAGGAAGTTACGCACACCTTCTTCAAGTAAAAACATAAACAAACACGTGTACAATGTGGTCTTTTACTGAATGAAATTATGCGTAGATGTCGTTCGACCTGAAAGAATGGTTTCTCCGGTTCTGTTTCTGACAGGGTGAAGTAAATGAATGAGTATCGTCACTGAGGCCCTTTAAATCACCGGGATTCACATGGCACGTGTGGGACCAGTGCGAGTTAAAGGTTCCAAGTTTTCATGAACAAGAGCAGTGTAGATCGATTTTAGAATAGGAGGATACCAAAAATTCAGACACACTATTCACATTATACAGATACATCTTTTTTCAAAGAGATCAACATCTATCAAGCGAAGCGAGATTAAGGTAGCGACAGCTCAAAATGAATTGCAATAACGGTCTAATTGGCAAAAGCAATATCAAATAACAAACATAGACTGACTTCGTTTTATTTCACGTCCACAGATTCGGTCCAAAATATAATCAGGAAAAAAACTAAAACTGTCAAGGTTTAACTCTTAATTGTTGTGCTGGAGCAGCAACGCCGGGTAACACTAACAGACTCGTGTTCGTCATAACAGGCAGTGGACTATGGCAAAGATGTTCTAGGCTAGGCTCTTCTTAGCGTAGCCTAGAAGATCTTTGACTATGGGAGGACTCTGGCCAAAAATAAGTGGAAAGTAAAT
This sequence comes from Littorina saxatilis, assembly GCF_037325665.1. NCBI lineage: Eukaryota > Metazoa > Mollusca > Gastropoda > Littorinimorpha > Littorinidae > Littorina > Littorina saxatilis. The sequence goes on along the minus strand of NC_090246.1, from coordinate 100,151,952 downwards.
TGTCGGTGTAGAATAGTCTACAGGCCTCGCAATTCATAAATAATTCGTTGTGTCAACAAGTATTTACGATCTCTGAAGACCTCTACAGATGTATAGGCTCAGTGTCGACCTCGGGCAATCTGACAGCTAAAAGTGGATGGAATGAAGAATGTAGTATTCGGTTTTACGTCCTTCTTGTACGTACAGTGCCGGGGAAATAGGTGTTACACTCCTCGTACAAACCTTATCAGAACACAACATAAGGTTCAAATAAACCTGGTGTTTACAAACAACACCATTAACGACATTCTTTCTTAGCCCTAATCTGAAGTGAACAATACAACACATTGGACGAATGAAAATGACAAATGAAGTCTTGTGAAGAACACAATTTAGCATACTGCAGTTAACACCATGCGATATTCTCGGCGTAAACAAAAGCACATTTATAAATCGTAAGCACCAAGACAATGTCACACTACAAGGACTGTGTATCTCTTTTGTCCATCAATGAATATTCCATGAATTTACAAAGAGTAAGGTGTGTGTGTGTGTGTGTGTGTGTGTGTGTGTGTGTGTGTGTGTGTGTGTGTTAGTGTATTTGTGTTAGTGTATTTGTGTGTGTGTGTGTGTGTGTGTGTGTGTGTGTGTGTGTGTGTGTGTGTGTGTGTGTGTGTGTGTGTGTGTGTGTGTGTGTGTGCGTGCTCGCGCATGTGTGTTGTGAGGGATGGAAGAGAGAGAGAGAGAGAGAGAGAGAGAGAGAGAGAGAGACAGACAGAGAGACAGACAGACAGACAGAGAGACAGACAGACAGACAGAAAAGGGGTAAATTAACGGAGGAAGGGAGAGCAGGAAATGTAATGCATTGCACCTCTTCGGATTTTGCAAACGAAACACAAAGCTGACTGCAGAATGTAAATAAACAACAAAATATTTTCATTTTTCATATTGAGCTTGTACATCCAAAGCATGATCACTGTAAACAAGTAATTAATACATAATTTTAGAATGATTATTCACACAGCACGTCGTGAAAGCGTCGTGTTCAGTACGCCTTGTGACAAAAACAAGGTGTCAATCATGCAGTCACTGTTATTTCTTCACAGCCAACTGCTATTCCAACCTTTTTTTACTCTCAACACTGTTAGGCCTAAAAAAACAATAGGTGTGGTTACGGTAACCCGACCTACCCTATTTTTAGGGGCCGATCTTATAACTTTTTATTACATTTGTCAAAAAAAAAACAAATAAAAAAAAAATAACGAGTGCAAAAAACGCAATGAAAGCGAAAGCGCCCGAGTCGCACACTTATTTCCCTGTCAAGTAGGTTTAATTTGTACACATTAGAAAAAAAAGTTTAAAAAAAAAAAGTGATTGCCTACCTACCTACCCTATTTTTTTTGGCTATGTTACCGTAACCACACCTATTTTTTTTTTTGGCCTTAATGTTTTCTCTGCATATTTTACTGTCGGTTCGCAGTGTCTCTGACAAAACGAAAACGTCAAGAAACAAGCGGTTCTCTCCTCTGTGTTTGTCACAAACAGCAGCCGTAGTTCCAAAACAACACTCATACCAATGCACTGTGAAGCTCAAAACGTCCACTCCAATGCACTGCATGTAATACCTTTGATTTTCCTCCACGCATTCCATTGTAACTGTCCACTGGAGATCCCTTTCTCCACCACAAACTGAAAAACACCGTACCTGAGTGGAGTCAGGACACTACAATCACGATTCAAATCCGCTTTTCTTTGTGCTAATTTTCAGCTCCCGGCAGCAATGTCTGAAACCGACGTCGAAGAAAAAATAACAACAATAGTCAAGTTGTTCTATATCATATAACAACAATTTTCTCTCAAAACTATGGCCGTGTGTCAAATGCTGTTCTTGCTGTTCCAAATGTCTACGAAAAGGAGAAGACAAGCCGGTTCTCTGATCGGTTTCGTAACACTTCAGGCAAATACCAGAGCTCTCCCAACCAAGTTTGAAAACGCACCTCGGCCGTATTCATGGCGAAGGAATGCTTAGGCTTCGGCACAGAAGCTCGTGTTTTCTCTTGCTCTCATGGGAGTAATCATAACTAATAACCACATAGCTTTAGACCACGTCACATACGTCTATCGTTTCAAGAAAGAAAAAAACAGTACATTTTTTCAAGTTCGATCATGAATTACGTAAGTGTACCTTCACCATATTAGGGCCGGTCTTTTCTCACCATATGCTGCTTTGTCCTTCTTCAGGTCACTAACTTTGCGCTGATCTTTAAATGATCAGATTAGTCCTCGTTGTATTCAGAGGAACGAGGATATGACCTCCAGTGCTGGAACCACAGTTGGGACCGGTAGAACATGCACGCTGAGTACCATGACGCGTCAGACAGCACAGGTTGCGGGTCGTGAGGTGATATTGTATGCACTGGAATCAGTTTTTCAACTTGCAAAAGCGAAGTGAAGGTTTTATAGCCTGTCTTGGATGAAGGATACTATGTCGTGTCTTGGATGAAGGATACTATGTCGTGTCTTGGATGAAGGATACTATGTCGTGTCTTTAAGTACTTGTTCCTCTTTTGCCTTCACTTTCACTTTCTCACTTCATACTGAAAGTCATGTTCCATCAGAAGAACTGAAATCTAATGTTGAAGACTTTTTCTTTCTGACTCAACAGACATAAGCTTCCATCAGGTTTCATGGCCAGTATTTCAATACACTCTCTCTTTGTGACTCACAAAACGTCACCTTCCATCGGGTTCTATGGCCAGTATTTCAAGACTCTCTCTTTGTGACTCACGAAACGTCACCTTCCATCGGGTTCTATGACCAGTATTTCAAGACGCACTCTCTCTTCAAGTTGTGACTCACGAAACGTCAGCTTCCATCGGGTTCTATGACCAGTGTTTCAAGACTCTCTTTGTGACTCACGAAACGTCACCTTCCATCGGGTTCTATGACCAGTATTTCAAGACTCTCTTTGTGACTCACGAAACGTCAGCTTCCATCGGGTTCTATGACCAGTATTTCAAGACTCACTCTCTCTCTCTTTGTGACTCACGAAACGTCAGCTTCCATCGGGTTCTATGACCAGTGTTTCAAGACGCTCTCTTTGTGACTCACGAAACGTCAGCTTCCATCGGGTTCCATGACCAGTATTTCAAGACGCACTCTCTCTTTGTGACTCACGAAACGTCAGCTTCCATCGGGTTCTATGACCAGTATTTCAAGACGCACTCTCTCTTTGTGACTCACGAAACGTCAGCTTCCATCGGGTTCTATGACCAGTGTTTCAAGACGCTCTCTTTGTGACTCACGAAACGTCAGCTTCCATCGGGTTCTATGACCAGTATTTCAAGACGCACTCTCTCTTTGTGACTCACGAAACGTCAGCTTCCATCGGGTTCTATGACCAGTGTTTCAAGACGCTCTCTTTGTGACTCACGAAACGTCAGCTCCCATCGGGTTCAGTGTTTCAAGACACTGTCTTATTTTGACTCACTGAATGTCAGGTTCGAGCTTGATGAAGTTGATGGTAGGGTCGTAGTAGCCAGCCAGATAGTAAGTATTGGTGTCGAGAGGCTGGCCCTTGCGAGCGGCGTCCGCTGTGCGCTTGTTGTAGTCTTTGTAGGTCAGCACGTGACACTTGTGGCTGATGGTCTGCACGTCGTTCTCGTCGCTGTGCGAAGACTCGAACAGCGCGCCCTGGTGAGAGGCAGAAAGAGATTACAGTATTAGGATGGAGAGCCAAGCGGGACACATCTGTGTTTTACAGGACAGTAGCCGCGACCGACCTGGTCTTAGCTGCTGACTTTAGTTTTGTTCCTCGGTGATATCAACCGAAATAGTAAAAGAAAGGATGGCAAAATAACGAGCTTATCTTAAGGTTTAAAAAACCCAAAATCTGTTCCCCGAAAAGAAAGAAAGAAAGAAGGAAGGAGGGAAGGAAAGAAAGAAAAAATAAGAGAGAAAAGAAAGAAAAAAAGACAAACAAAGAAAGAAGGAAGGAAGGAAAGAAAAAGTAAGAGAAAAAAAGAAAGAAAGAAAGAAAGAAAAGGTAAAAAACCTAAGAGAGAAGAAAGAATGAAAGAAAGAAAGGGAAAACAAAAAAGGAAAGAAAGAAAGAAAAAGAAAATTAAAAACAAACAAACAAACCCATAGGAATCAATCTACAATCCCTCCAAACACAACACAATTCAAATGATGCTGACTGACCTTGGGGTGAGCAAGCGGTTTTCCTCCCTTGGTCTCCTCCGGGTGGTAGAACCACTTGACCTTGACCATCATCTGACCACCCCAGCTCTCCCACAGCGACTCGATGCGACCAATGTAAGGACAGTGGTCTCTGCCCGTTGACACGAACACAGCGGAATCACCAACCTGAAACACAATTAAATTTCGTGACAGACTTGTAGGCGCTAAAAGTTAAAGGTTGAAGGGGTAGTCCTGTGACCACTTTGGTTGTAGAGGAGCAAGACATTACAAGGGGGGGGTTAAGAGCAGGAGCAGGGCAGTGGGGAAGAGGGTAAAGATGTAGAAAGCAAAAAGGGAGTACATTTACAACATAATGGGGGAAAGAGTGTAAATTATGGCAAGCATGCAGGTAATGGAATCAAACCATTTACCAACACGGTGATTTCCACCTGAACTTATATGATACAGACACTAGTAAATAAGTACGCAAGGTAATAAGTACGCAAGGTAATAAGGAGCAACTCAGGCTTACAGCAAATGTCAAACTACATGACAGACCATGATGGAATCGCTGCATCAGTCTAAAACACACCGCAGTGCACATTTACTCATTCTGAGTTGGTACTCATTTCAACTACAGGTCACTGTCATTTGCAGGTATCCCTTTTCACGTATTTCTTTTCCAGCCTCTAGCATAGTGAGGCTAAAACGAGCATCGCCCCTACTTATTGCTCTTGCTCGAAAGAACCATTGTCTCAACTCAAATGTCTCCCTCTTCTCTGCTCTTGTAAAATAGAACCATTGTCTCAACTCAAATGTCTCCCTCTTCTCTGCTCTTGTAAAATAGAACCATTGTCTCAACTCACATGTCTCCCTCTTCTCTGCTCTTGTAAAATAGAACCATTGTCTCAACTCACATGTCTCCCTCTTCTCTGCTCTTGTAAAATAGAACCATTGTCAACTCACATGTCTCCCTCTTCTCTGCTCTTGTAAAATAGAACCATTGTCTCAACTCACATGTCTCCCTCTTCTCTGCTCTTGTAAAATAGAACCATTGTCTCAACTCAAATGTCTCCCTCTTCTCTGCTCTTGTAAAATAGAACCATTGTCTCAACTCAAATGTCTCCCTCTTCTCTGCTCTTGTAAAATAGAACCATTGCATTAACTCACATTTTGACCTTATTTTAACTTTCTTATCAAAGGGCTACCTCTCATATTATACCTTATGAAGGCGAAACTACTCATATTTTTGTGCATATCGTACCAAAGTATAGTTCAGGGGCTTCTAAAATTTACTCTGCACTGTGTTCGATTTTGCAATAATTTCACGGGTTATTACAAATGTCAATACACGTACAACAAAAATGGGGATGGAGCCCGAATTTTTAAAATCCACTATGGTACTGTCTTTTCCTCTAAAAACTTTAAGTACAGACACAATTTGTCCACACACAAGGAGAGAAAAACATTACACCAATAACAATAATAAAGACTTTATTTGCCATTAAATTGAATAAATTATAATGATTTTTTTCTTTGACACATCTAATAGACCATGCCTGTGTGTTGCAACGGTATACATTAACTCAAAACTGCGTACCCTCTGTAACAGCAGTGTAGCTGAACCCCCCCCCCCCCCCCCCCCCCCCTCAACCCTAATTATTACCCATTCTCTAATAACTTCAGAAAATATCTGCATTCAGTTTAAGAAAGAGGACGCAAAGTCTCCAGGCACAATAGCCCCCTCGGCCCACTCACCCTTGAATTAATAATAATTGTTAGGCAGCGCAACCCGTCCATACAGACCCTTCTTTATCATTGTCAATAGCTTCTTGCAGCCGGTAATTAAGAAATGTTGAGTGCCCGCCCCCACCCCTCTCGGCTTATTGAGTGTGTGTGTGTGTGTGTTGTGTGTGTGTGTTTATGGGTGTTTGTGCGTGCGTGCGCGCGTGCGTGTGTGAGTGTGTGCTAGTCTTTGAAAAGCGTGCCATCACCAACACCAGCCATCACCCTCCATCCTCCTTCGTACACCCCTTTCCGGCCAAATTTCGTTGAAGCTGTCGGCGTATCTGCGCTAGCCATGCCCCTCCCTGTGATATTTCTAAGCACTGTCACCTTGAACTCTGTCATATGCAGCTATCCTCCCACTCTTCAGTCATGTGCCCAAGCCCCTACGCCCAACTTTCTCCCTCCATCCGTCGCTTGCCTTCAATAATGTAACTTTACATGGGCCAGTTTTCTACTCATTAAAAATGCTTGGTTTTTTTTCCGGCTCGTGCATTTCTACCCCAGTCTTTCGACCTTACCGTTGTCGTCAATCCATTTTAATTTATTTGTTATGAAATGTCTGTTGTCACTTAAAAGATGTCGCCATTGTGTCTTCCTCAAATACTTTCACGCCTACCCCCTTCATTGACCATCCCCCCCCCCCCCCCCCCACCCCCTCTTTTCTTCTTCTAATTAGATGACTAGATTAGATTACTAGTCACTCTCATGGGCGAGGGCTAGATGTAAAAAAGCACCATCGTAAATACAGAATTATCTTATCCTATCTTCTTTTTCCATACAGATCTGTCTTCCTTTTATTTTGTTGGTGTCCCAGCCACTAACCCCCCCCCCGCCATTAGTAGCAAATCTCTAATAACCATCCATCCTTCACTCTGCTCCAAGCTTGCAGTGCCTTTCGCCTGAAGCAATTAGAGGATGCGCTGTCAAGAAAGAAAGGGGAGGAGGAAGGAGATATGAGGTAAGGGGGGTAGGGTGAGAAACTCAGCAGGGGACGGGGTGGGAATTCGGGACATCCATGGACACACGTCAGCCTCTTGTCGCTGACAGCAGCTAGTGACTGGAATAATTCCATGCATAGTTAATGCCGCTCTCTTGCCTTGCTGGCATACTGCTGCAGCAAAGAGAAAACGGAGACGACATAAAGATGCGACTCTGTGCTCCCTTGTCACCCTCCCTACAACCCCCCCCCCCTCCCCCACCACTTCCCCGCTCATTGTAAACATTCCCCAGGCTGAAATTCTTCATAAGAGTATTTACCTCACGGCGTTGAAACGAAAGGTAAAAACAGAAAACAAACCGCTCTCAAATGTAAGTTTGTTTTTGTCCCCCAATATCAAAATATCGTATGCATCCGGCAGCTTTAGGGACTCCATACAAAATACATTGAGATAACTGACATTAATACATCTGTTCTCGGGGATGAATGTTCTGGTTTTTTCCCTCCCTTTCCTGGGCTTTATTCATCAAGTTCATCTATCTAGGTATTACTGTAATGAGGCTCCAATATGTACCGGCACGGTTGGCCTAGTGGTAAGGCGTCCGCCCCGTGATCGGGAGGTCGTGGGTTCGAACCCCGGTCGGGTCATACCTAAGACTTTAAAATTGGCAATCTAGTGGCTGCTCCGCCTGGCGTCTGGCATTATGGGGTTAGTGCTAGGACTGGTTGGTCCGGTGTCAGAATAATGTGACTGGGTGAGACATGAAGCCTGTGCTGCGACTTCTGTCTTGTGTGTGGCGCACGTTATATATGTCAAAGCAGCACCCCCCTGATATGGCCCTTCGTGGTCGGCTGGGCGTTAAACAAACAAACAAAGCTCCAATATGTTCAACTTTTGCGTGTGTTTTCCATACACCCGAAACCCTCAAAGTATCCTATTGATTCTTTTATTGTACATTAATGAGTGCAAAGAAGTGGAGCTCGATCGCCTATCAGGTTTCCCACAAAAGGCTTTTAATTACACATCTGAGAGCCGCTGTTTTTGACACAAAATCCAGCCATGCTTCGGGTTTCCCAAGACAACCGAGATGCTATCATCACTGCCAACACAAGTGGCCATTGATCCTATCGCCTTACTTTGAGGGTTCGAATCTCTGCTTGTTCTGAGGAGGCAGACGCCGTTGGACTCGAGTTACAAGTATAATCCGCAACAGTCATTAAAAGCCACGCGCTAAGAAAAGTAGGACGTGAAGAGAATCCTTCTAAAGTCACTGACATCTTGTTTCTGTCCATCATCCTTCACGTGGTGGGAGTCTCGATGACCAGGATGTGTGTGTGTGTGTGTGTGTGTGTGTGTGTGTGTGTGTGTGTGTGTGTGTGTGTGTGTGTGTGTGTGTGGTGTGGTGTGTGTGTGTAGAGAGAGTAAGAGAGGGCGAGAGAGAGAAAAAGAGAGAGAGAGCGAGAGAGAGAGTGAGAGAGTGAGAGAGAGAAAGAGAGAGAGAGACAGACAGACAGACAGACAGATACACAGACACACAGACAGACAGACAGACAGATATTCAGAAAGTGAAAACTCTGTTGACTTGTATGCATGAGTCTACAAGCGTGTCTATTTTACTCGTATATATATATCTATATATATATATAAGCGTCGTCCACGAATGACCGTGTGTCATAAATAAAGACTCTAAACAAACTCACAAGGTGTTATTTTGATGAAGAGACCTTGGGGGCACAAACGAAGGCAAATCAGTCTTGGAGACCAGTCTGTGTCGCTCCACAGAAACAATAACATTCATCCCTTTCAACCCCATCCGACCAGTTTTGAAACACCCTGCTGAGATTACAGATTAGTCTGCGTGGAACCGAACGGGTTCGGGGTTGGGATGGCGAGAAAGGGAAGGCATGAGGTGGGGGTAGGGGGGAGGGGGGGGGGCACTGGGGGGGGGGGGGGGCGTTGTGACTGAAAAAGAGGCGCTCAATAAAGTTAAAGAAGAGAGATGTTTAACAAGAAAAAAAGACCAAAAAAGAAGAGACAGGCGAGTGCAGGGATGAGAGATACGGAAGGGATATCAACGATCAGAGAATGAGGAAGATGGGGAGGGGGGGGGGGGGTGTAGGAAAATGTCTAGTGTGTGAGTGGGGGGGGGGGGATACAGACTGTCAAGAGGAGAGGAGAGGACGACAGATAATATTCATGGACGGGGTAGAGACCTTCTATGTCTGTGGGTAGAGACGGCCAGTGAGAAAAAAGAACGTTTTCTCTCCCCCCCTTCTTCCTCCCTCTTCAAAGACAAGGGGAAAAAATCAGCAGCAGACAGGCCAAAAAAGGATGAGATATGGCGCTATAGAATTTCATTCCAGTGCATGATGGCCGTCGCCCCAGCTGCCAGAGCCCAAGGTATCAATCAGCGCTGACTGGCAGGAATCGCCATCACACACAATGCAGGCGGGGAGACAATGCTGGGGACAAAGACACTCCTCCCTGGGACTTCTCTCCCCTTCCCCTTTGTTTCAGTCTTTCCTTCCAGGAGAGTTTTGTAGTCTTCCGTGGACTTTCATGTCATGTGTCTTTTTCTTTGTTTCAGTTCTTCGGTGGAATAGAAATCAAGGGGCCTTACTCTTGGTCCGTCTTGGAGACCAAGTTTTGTTGAGTAATATCACTCTTTCGTTCGGCAGCAGTTGTGCATGAAAGGAAATCACGCAGGTCTTTATTCTTGCAAAGCCATCTTTGGTGAGTACCGCAGGTCACTCTTTAGTGCGGCAGTAGTACTGCATGATATATGCGCACATATGCATCGTTTTCCAGACCCAAACAAAAACTCAAAACACCAACTACCAGACCTGCAAATGCGACATCACAATAATGACAAACAAACATAAAGACGTTTCCAAGATTTTTTGAAAGGTTGGAGTTCAGATGGTCTGAGTCACAGGCAAGGATCTTATAGTTTAATTCTTTATGATTTTGAAACAGAAAAAGACTTTAAAAAAAGACTTGGACAAACACGAATCCTTCTTTGCAGGACTTACATTGAGAAGGTCCGATCCACGGGCAATGGATTTGTAGAATTCTTTCTTGGCTTTGCCTCTCATGCCGGGCCTCTTGGTGCTGCGTCCATCCCATCTCCAGCCGTGGCGAGGCACTGTGTAACCTGTCACGTACAAATCAACACTGCGTTATTTGATGCAGCACTGAGAACCTTTAGAACGATCCCAGGTTCCATAAAACATTGAACATGCAGTTGTTCAGTCAACGGTTCAATAAATCACATATATCAGCACTTCAGTAAAAACCTTACAACATAGGGTCCTCGTCTTCAGCAAGAACTTAGATGCCACTGACAAAACTAAACAACAACAACAACAACAACAACAACAACAACAACAACAACAACAACAACAACAACAACAACAACAAAAGAGAGCGTAGAAGGAGTTGTCTGAACGATGCCATCAATTTGCACTCCAGTAGTTTTCCATGAGATAAGCTGAAGAAAAAAAATATAAAACTAAACAAAACGATAATATGGCAAAAGCAACAATTCCATGCAAAGTCTCGCACGTGAGAAACCGAAGACTTTAAAAAGAAACTTCTGACTCATACTTTAAAAATAAACTTCAGATTCAGAATAAACAGTCATAGACTCACCAATTTTGTCAACCTTTTTCTTCTTCCTCCCACGCTTAGGCTTGTCAGTGGCGGGATCGTCTTTGGAAGACTTGCTCTTGGCACCGCTCGTCTTCTTCTCGTCGTCAGAGGACGAGGACGACTTCTCTTCATCAGAACTGCCCTCGTCCTCCCCACTTTCCCCTCCGTCAGATTCACTTTCATTTTTGTCTCTCGTCTTGCTCGAGTTGTTCACGCTCGTCGTTGTTCCTGATCTCAGACCGCCACCTGTTCTTCTACCATCTCTCCTGGTGTTGAGACTCGAGTCGTCTTTGCACGCTCTCGTCCGGCTGGACGATTTTGCGCTAGCATTGGACTTGAGGGAGCGAGTATCGAAGAGGCTGCTGTCGTTGGAATTGTCGTCGTCTATCTGGTGAACTCTGGAAGAGGTTCGTCGCGTGGAGCTGCTTCCACACAGCGAGCTGGCGTCGTCGGTACTCTTCCGTAGTTCGTCTTCCGACAGTGTCCGACGTCGACGTTTGGTGGGGTACAAGAACGGATCCGGCTCTTCGGCTGAAAAAGACAAGGACAAAATACCAATTAAACTCTGGTGAAGGATTCTCTAATACCGTTGTATCTTGTGATGCCGTCACTGATGAAAGTTTTGTTTACACTAGCTTGATCAGTGGCCTAGTCTCGAGTTCAGCTTTTACCTCGTCACTACGCGGAGTGGAATTTACCATCCGAGTGAAAGCTCCTGACGCAGCGTTTGCGCTTGATAACTAAGCATTTGACGGTGGTTGGTGCTGTCACTGATTGAGGACTACACACAACAACACTGTATCACAGTCGCATGTGTCAATTTAAATGTATGGGTTAATGAATAACGAACTACAGACAAGATCAAAATCTATTCAACTTGCGACTTTCCAAGATTCTATTCTTTCAAGTAAATTTTCTGAACAAGAAACTGTAAGCGTTTGAACGCCGCCGGATTCATTGAAGAGCATGATAACGTTCCCACGTACATGCTTTAAAATGGGTCAGATCTTCGACCTGGCTACCCTGGAGCAAAAGGAAGAAAAGAAAGTTACTCACTGACAAGAGGAAAGTCGGGTGGAAGCAGACGAACATGGCTGAGAGGGATGCGCCCCGTGTCCCCATCGTCAAACTCCACGTTGACGGAACTCACATGGGGGTTGGGACTCGCTGGAAAAAACAAACAAACATGCAACTGAATAAATTTTATAACCAAAGCGCATCCACACATTTGCACCTATGCAAGCGAGCTGACAGAAGTACACAGTGCTCACACACGAACACACGTTGGCACATGAACACACAAACACACACACACACACACACACACACACACACACACACACACACACACACACACACACACAGACATCTGTCTTCCTTTTATTTTGTCACATTCTGAGACGCGACGATGAACACAATAATTTTAATCTTTTCGTTTGTTTTGTAGGAGGAATTATAAGGTGAACCTACTTTTGGCAACTGTTCCCGGGTAGAGACATCTAAACTGCTGGCTCCAGTAAGCGCACACCCTCGTTCCTTCTGGTACGTAGCGTTGAGATCCTGGGGCAACTGCCATAATCTGTTCACACAATTGAAAATACATGTACGTACCGTATCAGAAATCAGTGCCCATGGAACACATTTTGTTATGGAAACTTCCACTTTTGCAGTAATGGAAACTCATTTTACACTTGCAGAGAGAGAAAAAAAAAAGATTGGAAGAGAATTTGAATGCTGTAGTGATCGAACTCTGCATTGGGCAATTTTTGCTAGTTGAAATGGGAGTGGGAACAAGAGGGGCGGAAAAGGGAGAGAGAGAGGGAGAGAGAGAGAGCGAAACAGAGACAGGGAGAGAGATAGAGGGAGAGAGACAGAGAAAAGAGATAGAAAGACAGAGACAGAAAGACAAAAAAAGAAGAGAAACTGCAGAGACAGAGCGATAGACAGAAAGACAGGGACCAGCTTCGGGACAAGGTTGACGACCTGGAGCAATACAGCAGGAGGAACTGTATCCGCATCAACAATGTTCCGGAGCTGGACGGCGAGGATACTGATAGCGTCATCAAGGCTGTCGGCAAGGCAGTAGGCGTCGAGCTCACCGACGCCATGCTCGACAGGAGTCACCGAGTTGGGAGGAGACCGGGACCAGGTGACACTTACAGCAGAGCCATTATTTGTAAGTTCGCCTCTTACAGGTTCAAGTCAGCTCTGATGAGGAGCAAGAAAACCTTAGCCAAGACCGATGCTAAGAAGATCCTCCCCGACCGCGCATGGGCTGCAGCTAGGACGCCGACCCAAGTCTTCATCAACGACGATCTAACTCAGGTGCGTTCTGAGCTGGCTGCCAAGGCAAGAAAGTTGAAGAAAGACAAGAAATTCGAGGAGACGTGGGTACGGGATGGGACAATTTTTGTGAAGCGCGGTAGTGCAGTCACCAGAGTGACCACCATGCGCAACCTGCTCGCTTTGATATAGGCAACCTAGATGCATTGTCTCAAGTTTCCTCACATAGTGCGATGCATTGTTTAGAATATATTATATGTATAGTGACTAAACGAGTATCCACAATATAGCCTATATACAATTTATATAATATACAACATGCAGTATTGCATATCAAATATTCTGCGCTTCTATGTACTATGTACTACACACTATGTTGATGATGGTTTCATGATTATAGTTAAGCCATGGTATGCACATCTTATGATAAGTTTAAACATTTATAAAACATGCAGTGAAAAACAAACAAACATCCTGCGCCACTTTGTACTCTTTTGATAATGGCTCAATGTGTACAATTGAGTTGTGGTATGCACACAATAGCGTAACATAAAAAATACTATGTCATATATCTCAAGTACATTGTACCTGATTCGATGATAAAAAAAAAATGATGATAAAATCATGTACCTATGAACCATGTACCCGTTGCACCCGATGTGTCAAACAACTTTGCCTTTGCTCACTCGGCGCCTCGTTTTCTTTTGCCACCAGCTATTTGTGCACGTTTTCGCACGAGGACTGTTCACGTATTTTCACGTGTCTTTTAAGCTGGTCTGCGTGTCTCATCAGGTGTGCCACGCCTGCCCTAGTTTGTGCACGTATTGAAAGACCACAGGCCAAACGACAAATTTTAATGCGGTCAGCATTTTACCCTTTGTCTTGCATGTGAACATTAAATGTTGTTCAAGAGAGCAAGTGGCAGTACTTTCTCTTCTATTATCTCTGGTTGTTTTAGTTATTTTTTAGTTATTTTTGAAATAGTTACCTTTGATTGATACCTTAGTTTACCCTATATTTTACATTAACACGCGAGACTGCGTGTCTAAATATTTTGTTTTCGATTGTTTTTGATTGTTGACTTTAACTGTCGACGTTGTTGATTGTGTGTTTGTTTGATTGTTGGTTTGTTTGCTTGTTGTTGTTTGTTTGCTTGTTGTTGTTTGTTGTTGTCCACAATGACTTCATGCCTGTTGCAAAAGGATGGGGCGCACGTGTCGGGGAGATTGTCTCACACCCTTGGCTCTGCCTTGTTTGATTTTTTGCAACGAGCTGTGACCTAGATGGGTGGGTGTAGTCTGTCTCAATACAGAGCCAGTGTGGGAAGTTATCTCCCTGTTGCGTCAGCGCTATCTGTGTATAAACTATCTTTTCTTAACAGGGGAAATATCCAGTCGCTTATGATTATTCTCGTTCGTGGTAGTGCTGGCTTGTCTCTTGCGTTGTTTTTGTTTTTATTTCCTGCCCAGAAGCTTACTCGTAACGACCCAATATGTTGTTACGACATTGCTGTGAACTTTGCTGGTTCGATGTGGACATATGCCACCTCACTCATTTTTTGTGCTGATTCTGTGAATTTTACATCTCAAACCATATCTATTGCAATTTGCTTATTGTTGTTTATGTGTGGTGATATCCATCCTAATCCTGGACCAAGCACAACCCGAGGGGATGGGATCTCTATTGTTCATGTAAACACTCGCAGTCTTCAATATAAGACACCGTTCCTTGAGGCCGAATTGGGGAAGTTTGATATAATAACTGTATCTGAGACCTGGCTGTCGGACAAAGTTGACCAAGACTGCATCTGCTTAAAAGGTTACCACCCTCCAGTTAGACGTGATAGGCCCGGGGATTCCCACGGCGGCGTAGCCGTTTATGTAAATAGTAATCTGATTTGCAAACCGAGGATCGACTTGTGTATACCTGATTTGGAAGCGATCTGGATTGAGACTAAGTTGGGTCAAGATACTCTTCTCGTTGGTGTGTTTTATAGACCACCGAGTGCAACCGTCGACCATTGGCTTCTTATCAACGATTCCGTTCAACTTGCCATGAATACCCCACATAGGTTTATTATCTTTGGTGATCTCAACGCTGATTGTACTGTTAACCCCCCGTTTCATCTGCGGGAATTAATGAACACAAACAGTTTATCTCAGTTGATATCAGAACCCACTCGAATAACCGATACCTCGTCAACTATAATCGATCTGGTATTAACTCCGTGTCCTAACTTGGTAAAACGAGTTGGTGTTCTACCACCTGTATGCAGTGACCACTCGTGTCCTTTTGTATATTTGAATTATGACTTACCGTCGGGTGGTTCATTCAAACGAACACTATATAATTATTCCAAAATCGATGTTGACAAGTTGTTGCAAGATATGGAAAGTGTAGATTGGAATAATATAGTCGATTTAGAATCCATTGATGACGCCGCTGAAATGTTTTCCGATAAGTTAATGATGATAGCTAAAGAATGTATGCCTGTAAAGGTAGTGACAATGAACGGACACGATGCTGTATGGATCACCGAGGAAATCAAAAAGTTGATTAGGAAAAAGCAATATATTCACGCATTAGCCAAACGTCTGGATACTGTATGGTGCTGGTCTCTTTTCCGACGGTTGAGAAATAATTTGACTGATGTTATAAGAAAAAGGAAAGAAGAGCACATTAGGGAACTAGAAAATAGAATATTGTCACCTCATAATTTTGGCAATAAAGACTGGTGGAAGGTAGTCAACTCTTTTTTGAAAAAGAAAGGAATGAGTACAAACGAGATTCCGCCCATCGAAAGCAATGGAATTGTGTATTACTCTGCAGAGGACAAAGCCGAGGTTTTTAATGAAGCATTCCTACGACAGTCGCATATACAAGGTCATGATGATGACGTTCCACCAGTCGAAGAAGAGCCCATTTCCATTAGTCCTCTCGTGATAACTACCGAAATGGTGTACGCTGTTCTAAACAACCTCGATGTTAGGAAAGCAGTAGGTCCTGACTTGGTTCACAATAAACTTCTTAAATTTGCTGCTTGTATTATTTCAAATCCGCTTGCAACCCTTTTCCAGAGATCGTTGGCTGAGGGAAAGTTTCCGAAAATTTGGAAAGTAGCTCATGTGAATCCCATTTATAAGAAAGGTGAAAAAGAACACTGCAGTAACTATCGTCCGATTTCACTACTCAGTTGCATTGGAAAAGTATTGGAAAAATGTGTTCAAGCCCATGTTTTTCGATATCTCACAGAGAATGATTTATTAACGGTTTCTCAGTCAGGGTTTATTCCTGGTGATTCAACTAGTTTCCAGTTGTTGAGTATGTATGACGATTTTTGTCAATCCTTAGATAAGCAGTTGACGACCCAGGCTGTTTTCTGTGATATATCAAAAGCCTTCGACAGAGTGTGGCACAAGGGTTTGTTGCATAAATTATATGCTATAGGCATAAGAGGTGTTTTATTAAAATGGTTTGAAGATTATTTGACAGGCAGGTTACAAGCCGTTGTTATCCAAGGCAGGAAATCGACATACGGACGTGTTTGTTCAGGTGTTCCCCAAGGTTCTGTTCTGGGGCCCTTGTTGTTCCTTGTGTACATTAACGATATTGTCATTAATATCGAATCTGTCATTAAACTTTTTGCTGATGATACCAGTTTGTATTTATCTCTAAATGATGCAAACACGCGGACACAGATCTTAAATGCAGACTTAGCCAAAATTGCACACTGGGCGGAAAAATGGAAAGTTAATTTCAATAATTTAAAAACAGATTTGATGACCTTTTCTGGAAATAGAATGCCTGAAACCCTTCCTCTTGTATTTGATGGAACAATTCTGAGAGAAAACCACGTTCACAAACATCTTGGTGTACTGATTCAGAGCGACTGCAAATGGGAATCACATGTTCAGTCAATTATATCTAAAGTACGTGTTCTTCTCTCATGTTTTCGGTCCTATAAGTATCGCCTTAGCCGAAAGGCACTTGAACTTATGTATAAATCTTTTATTATTCCCCATTTTGATTTTTCTGACGTCATTTGGGATAACTGTTCTGACAGATTAGCTACTTTATTAGAAAACTTGCATCTTGATGCCATAAGAACCATTATAGGTGCAGTTCGTGGCACGAGTCACCAAAAATTGTACGATGAATCAGGATTTACAACACTGAAGGAGAGGCGAAAAAGACACAAATTGATTTTGTATTTCAAATTAGTTAATGCACGCGTGCCACCATACTTACTAGAACGTCTGCCTCCTCTCGTTGCTTCTGTGAACCCTTACCATAGACGAAGACCACTTGACAGACAGACTCCCCACTCTCGAACTGAATTGTATAAAAAGTCATTTTTTCTGTCTTCGACTTCCCTGTGGAATGAGCTTCCAGATACTGTAAAACAACTTGATTCTATTGGGTTATTTAAAAAACGTATTAGTTCTGATGATTCTGTTGTTCCCTCGTATAGATACACATCTGATCGAAAATCAGAAATTATCCATTGCAGACTGAGATTGAGGATCAGCAATCTAAATAGTGATCTATTTGACAGACATTTAATTCCCGACCCGTCATGCACTTGTGGTTATCGTGTTGAAAATGCGGAGCACTATATTTTTCATTGCCCCTTATCTCTTCAAATACGTGAAGTCACCTTGTCAACACTGCCCAACTATGATTTGCTAACCGCTGATGATTTTCTGTATGGCAATAGAGACAAGTCAGACAGCGAAAATGCATTGATATTTGACCAGTTATTCAGGTTTATCTTATTAAGCAAACGTTTTGAATAATGAATGCATTTATCTCATCCATGTTCGAAACGACCATGTGCAGTACTGTTTACATTTCCTTGTTCTGGTAGTATTCTATTTTCAACCATGTGGAAGTCATTGTATGCGTGTGTGTGCGAGTGAGTGTGCGAGCGCGTGTGAGTACTGTTGTTAGTTTAGCATTGGGGTTTTTTTTTTTGCTTTTGCTTTTTGTTTCCTTTTATTGTTACATGTTTGTCTACCATAATTTACCATTATTATTTTGACATTATTTCAAATTTGTTATATTAAAATCGTCCGCCAAATTTCATTTGCTTTTAAGAGTACGCTTATAAGCCTAGCTTGTTGTGCTCCATGTTCCTTACTTCATGTATGCGGTAATAGTACCAATGGAATTTATTGAATAAACTTGTTTAAACCAAAGACAGGGAGAGAGAGAGAGAGGGGGGGGGGGGGGGAGAGAGTTACCGCAGGCTGGAACTTATTAATTTTGAAATGGTGACATGGGACCGTGTTCTTCTAGAGTAAAATATATCATGATTCAGTTGAAGGATCACGTAACATACCACGACCCTCCCCATTTCACCCGTCAGCCACTCCGAAAAAATAGAGCATAATTTCGGCGAGTTAATTGCAACAGCTCTTTAACAAATGTTTTTAAAAATGCCAATATATGGGACACATCCTCCGGCTACACCAGAACTAATATTTTTCTAATCTTTCTGTTTTGCACGCCCCAATGACATCGTCAGAGCCCATCTCGTCTTACCATTGATTCCCATTTCGATCATGCAAAGTCACCAGCGCGTGTCGGTGTCGACTCAATGTGAAGAGGAAAATGAAAATGACGGGGAAGTGAGTTGAGTGATGATGATGGGTGGGTGGAGCATAAAGAGGGGGGTGGGGGTGGAGAAAGATAGTGTGTGTGCGTTTAAGGGGGTGGGGGTGAAGGTGCTACGGAGGGGCTGGGAGGAAAAGCCTCATTACAAGCCTTTGTTAGCATGCTCTCGTTAAACCGCAGGGTTTCCGCCGGCCGCATCTCGAAGCCGTAGGGAGAACAGAAGCGGCGGATTATACAGTGACAATGGCCGAAACCACGTCCAAAGAGCGCCAGTGAAAAAACTCTGCCTCAGGGCCTAAATGGCGCGTTACAAATAAATGCCCGTGATAATGGCCCAGCAGCTTTTTATCTACGGGCCCTCTGTGGGCTCTTTCGATCCTTCCATCTTTTATGCAGCCAAGCCATAAAACAAATGACTCGTTACCTACCCCCCCAACCGCCTCCTCGTATTTTCTATCTATCATATCCATCATCATGTCGTTCTGACCCTCCCCCCCCTCACGCCTCACGTCCGTCATCTTCTTCCACCGCCTCTTTCCGGCCGCCTATCCCACAACCCATCAGTGTTGTATGACTTGTATGCATGGAAGCCTCATTTCATTGCTATGCCTATCCCCTAATTCATCTGCATACACCTAACTCACTGCACCTACTTGACACATGAAAACTGAAAGTTAACTTTCTAGAAAAAGGTTTAATCGTATCACGTTTGGCTGATATGGGTTTAGCTACACCATGTTTCTCTTCTTCACTGACAGGAAACTAAACGGTCTTACTGAGCAACAGTGACCAACACCACTGTTGTAACTAAAGATGATGGCCATTTATAGGTTCTATACTGTGTACGATCTTACCGAGCAAAGTGAAACAGCAGCCAAAAGAGCTAAAGGGAGAAGATTAAAATAATGCGAACACAGTGTCCAAAAGTAGCCCTCTCTTCATTTCAGTTGGCACTGGCAACACGTCTCTGTATCATTTACACCGTGCAGGCTCACAATATGTTATCATCTTCATCAATCGCAGACAAAAAGCTGGCTTCTCTATGCTGGCTTCTTCGTGCATGCGATGGATGAAACAGTCACAGCCAAACGCTTGTCTGATACAGAAAGTTATGTCCCATATCAAATTTCACTGACCGTTTCTGGAAGCTTTGAAGTTCCAAACTCTACTAATATTCAACTCCTTAATGAGATATAGTATCACATTCATAATTTGAAATTATCCCCAGGAGTAATTCCTCGAGTATGCTTTCACGAATGCTGCGTGGTAGATGGCAAGATACAGCGGAGACCACAGAGCCTGTTAATCCTCCGTGAGTCGTGAGGTCTCTGCATTCTGCAAGTGCTCAATAGGGAATTTGTTTGTTGAAGCAGAAAGCAAAATAGAGACAGATGTATGAAGCAAATGGCCCATGCCACTACAGACAGGCGGAGGGATCGACCACAGGGGCATTGCGCGGGACGTATTTATCTTAAAAAGAATCTTGGGTAATTTTTACAAGTGTCCTCTTGGGGCCGGTCATTGAAAGCGTGCTGCTGAAAATTTAAACAGGTTGGTTTACGACCAGGCATTAGCAGGCGAGCGTATCATTCTGTTCTGCAGTCAGCCACTCTTCTGCTTCTGGAAATGATGGGATGCGTGTACTCCAAAATAGTGAGTGAGAGAGAGAGAGAGAGACACTGACACTGACACTGACACTGACACAGTTTAATTGAATATGGGCCTACAGCCCCTTTCAAGGGGGGGGGGGGGGTACACATGAATCACAGGAAAAAATAGAAAACATGATATTGAAACGTATGCAAAATACACAGTGGTTTGTTCCAAGCTGTCCTCTATCTATAATCTTGCACATCAATGCTGCCTAATATATACATACAACCGAACAATAAATACAACAACAACAAAACCTACAGCGACAATTAATCCTCATTATTATTTAACATTGACAATCTTAACTGAAATGCAAAAAACAAAAACTTTGCTAAATCTACAATTGTTTCTGTGTCTTGTTTTTTAAACATGGTAATCATACTACCCAACTGATCACCAACACTTAACAAGAAGAGCAAACGCTCGATCGAGTCACTTTCGCAGTTCTGAATATTATATGAGGCATCAGATGGACAGGAAGAAATTGCTATTCACAACACAATGAGTCACGTTCACATAAAATTTGAGCCCGGTCACTTTTATAGTTTCCGAGAAAAGCCCAACGTTAAGTTGTGTGTTGCCGAACAGAAAAGGCTAGTTATCTCCCTTGTTTTTCTGATAACGTTCGTAAAAGGCTACAGATGTAAATACTTTGATGTAAAGAATAATCCTACAAAGTTTCAATCACATCCGATGAACTTTGTCAAAGATATAAAATGTCTAATTTTTCCTTTGACGCTGACCTGTGACCTTGAAAAAGGTCAAAGGTCAACGAAACCATCGTTAAAGTGTAGAGGTCATTGGAGGTCACGACTAAACAAAATATGAGCCCGATCGCTTTGATAGTTTCCGAGAAAAGTCCAACGTTAAGGTGGTGTCTACGGACGGCCGGCCGGACGGCCGGCCGGACAGACTAACACTGACCGATTACATAGAGTCACTTTTTCTCAAGTGACTCAAAAACTGTGCTAAATACTTTATTCTTAACTCACAATATGTTTGGCATTCAAAGAGAGACTGAGAGAAAGAGAGAGAGAAAGAGAGAGAGTGAGAGAGAGAGAGAGAGAGAGAAAGAGAGAGCGAAAGAGAGAGCGAAAGAGAGAGCGAAAGAGAGAGCGAGAGAGAGCGAGAGAGAGAGAGAGAGACTCAGAGAGAGAGAGAGAGAGAGAGAGAGAGTGAGAGAGAGAGAGAGAGAGAGAGACAGACAGAGAGGGAAAGAGATGAGGAAGAAAGAGAGAGACAGAGAAAGAGAGAGAGGGAGAGAGAAAGAGAGAGGAAGAAAGAAAGATTGAGACAGACAGACAGACAGACAAATAAACAGATAGACAGACATACAAAACAAAACATATCCTACCAAAAAGGCCACATACCCTACATCCATGGCGTCAGTTCTAAACATACGGAAGTGATGCTAAAACTCTATAATAAGAATAATTACGAGGATCTTCCCGAGAGTGCACGATAAAACACAAGAGGTAGAGAGCGGAGATGAGTGTGTCGGGTGGGCTGGGATGGGCTGGGGTGGGCTAGTGACTTAAAAAGGGGCAAGAAATGAAATAAAACACAATAGACTCAGATATTTACCGCGTCTTTCAGGATTTCCTCTCTGGGACAAATGTGTGGCCTGGTGCCGCGCTGTCCACTAACAACCACACCATATCTGAAAAGAAACAAATGAATGGTGATAAAATAAAGTATTTAACAATCCAGAATGTTCTCTTTAACCGTTTGTTTTTGTTGTCAGAAAAGTGAACGAGATCTTGTTTCGCTTTAAACAGTGTTGTGTCCACTTACGTAACATCACACTAATAATCATCGATGTTTCGAAGCAGAACAAGTTCACGGCTCATAGTGATATCTTCAGAATGTGGTTTACAACTAGCGAAGAATATGACAATGGTGAAAAGTCATATTTTCATCGGAAGATGGAGTACGGCTGCCCATATGACAGGGTGATTGAAAACACTTAATCTTCCGTTTTGGATGACAGAGTCACCTTCTCCTTACCAAATAATTCCGCGAATGTTAAGTTCGAGTACGCTTGATAACAAAAACAACATTATATAGAAAAAGTCTTGGCATTTGCCAATAGCCAAAACTAAACAAGTCGCGTAAGGCGAAAATACAATATTTAGTCAAGTAGCTGCCATTTTTCAGCAAGACCGTATACTCGTAGCATCGTCAGTCCACCGCTCATGGCAAAGGCAGTGAAATTGACAAGAAGAGCGGGGTAGTAGTTGCGCTAAGAAGGATAGCACGCTTTTCTGTACCTCTCTTTGTTTTAACTTTCTGAGCGTGTTTTTAATCCAAACATATCATATCTATATGTTTTTGGAATCAGGAACCGACAAGGAATAAGATGAAAGTGTTTTTAAATTGATTTGGACAATTTAGTTTTGATAATAATTTTTATATATTTAATTTTCAGAGCTTGTTTTTAATCCGAATATAACATATTTATATGTTTTTGGAATCAGCAAATGATGGAGAATAAGATAAACGTAAATTTGGATCGTTTTATAAATTTTTATTTTTTTTTTACAATTTTCCGATTTTTAATGACCAAAGTCATTAATTAATTTTTAAGCCACCAAGCTGAAATGCAATACCGAACCCCGGGCTTCGTCGAAGATTACTTGACCAAAATTTGAACCAATTTGGTTGAAAAATGAGGGCGTGACAGTGCCGCCTCAACTTTCACGAAAAGCCGGATATGACGTCATCAAAGACATTTATCAAAAAAATGAAAAAAACGTTCGGGGATTTCATACCCAGGAACTCTCATGTCAAATTTCATAAAGATCGGTCCAGTAGTTTAGTCTGAATCGCTCTACACACACACACACACACACACACACGCACGCACACACATACGCACATACACCACGACCCTCGTTTCGATTCCCCCTCGATGTTAAAATATTTAGTCAAAACTTGACTAAATATAAAAAGAAGAAGAAGACGAAGCAGAGCACAAGGAGAGTAAGATGCACTTACATGTCTGGTGGCTGTATGTCCTGCACCTGTCCCTCGTAGAAGAGACAGTCCCTGAAGAACAGCACGTGCAGTCCGTGCCGCAGCTCTTCCTGACTTATGGTGCACGAGCGCGGCTCTGCAACACAGACACACAACTTAACACTCATTGGAGTCGATTCACCTTGAACTGTACTGGGCTGCATTGCTACAGAACTACACCACCAAAACCATAACTAAATAACTAAATCAACAATTAAATCAATCGATAATCAATCAATCAATTCATTAAACATCCAATCAATTAATCAACCAATCAACCACAATTTAAAAAAAAACACGTGAAAGAATCATTTATACGCCGCTCAGAGGCACACACACGTTCGCACACAATAAAGCAAGCAAAGGCATCCTAGTAGTTCAACAGTTTGCATTGTCAAACAATCATAAAGACAAACATTCCAAATGAAATGTAACCTGCTTCATCAAACAGTTGTTCACTGACCTTTCCAGCTACAGTGGAACCTCCCATAACGACCCCTCCAAAAAACGACCCCCTCCGTTTGCCGACCAATTTTCTGGGCACGGATGCCTTTTACACTGTAACTAACCTCCGAATGGCGACGTCCTCCTTTTTCAGACGATCGACCTACCAACAAAGTGTCAATAACGATAAAGACCCCTCCCTTTTGCGACCGATTTTTCTGGACATTTTGGAGGTCGTTAGTGGGAGGTTTTACTGTATAATCAAAGTGGAAATGTACTGACCAGGCGTTACAGCTCGCTCCCTCAGACTGCTCAGCGGCACGTTGTCTCCTTCACTGGAGGAATCCGACTCCACCACCGTCTCCCCCTTCTTCACCTCCGCCGTCGCTTTCGGTTTCTCTTCTCTCGGTTTCCGCTTTTCCTCCTTTGGGCCTCGTTTCTGTACAAAGGGAGACAAGTGTTAGCTCCTTGCATTGACACAACACAATTGCTTCATTTGTCCAAACAAACGGTGAACAGTGAAGTGAATGTATCTAAACTAACGTTATTTTGTTACTGGGAGACCAAATACCGAGTCGGTTTGGTTCAGTTCATAAACTAAGAACTTCCCCGAATTGAGCTTTGATGTCGTTGGACGAGTCCCATATAATAACTATTCTTTAATTTAAGAGAAAATTCGCCTCCTCCTCCCCTGCCTTTTTTTTTTTTTAAACATAAGTTTATTTTAACAAAGGTTACAATCATGACATGTTTTATTTTATTTTATTTTATTTTATGCAATTTATATCGCGCACATATCTCAACCACGGATTCAAGGCGCAGGGATTTATTTATACAAAATACACAGGTAACAGCAATAAGCTAGAAGCTTACAGTGGTGTTCCTGCATGGACAGTACAACCCCTGCCCTTGATACCGTAACAAACGTATAAACGCTTCTTTAAGGCACAAAACATATACATCTTATACAATAAGACCTCGGCCCAAATACTTTATCTTACTCCCCTAGATAGACTAATCTTTGACCTTACTCCTAACATCCGCAGCAACCACAGAGAGGCAGCTACCCCACTCTTCAACAAAAATGAAAGTAACATCCGCAGCAACCATGTACCACAGAGAGGCAGCTACCCCACACTTCAACAAAAATTAAAGTAACATCCGCAGCAACCACAGAGAGGCAGCTACCCCACACTTCAACAAAAATTAAAGTAACATCCGCAGCAACCACAGAGAGGCAGCTACCCCACACTTCAACAAAAATTAAAGTATCGGGCGATCGTAGGGGAGAAGGGAGGAGGGTAGGCCAAACTTAAACATCAAAGTGATAGATCAGTGCCGGCGTCACCCGAAACCACATGCAACATATAGACTGGACTCTACACAGAGCTCAGTTTTGTTTGTTTGTTTGTTTGTTCGTTCATGGGGTGAAACTCCCACGGCTTTTACGTGTATGACCGTTTTTACCCCGCCATTTAGGCAGCCATACGCCGCTTTCGGAGGAAGCATGCTGGGTATTTTCGTGTTTCTATAACCCACCGAACTCTGACATGGATTACAGGATCTTTTTCGTGCGCACTTGGTCTTGTGATTGCGTGTACACACGGGGGTGTTCGGACACCGAGGAGAGTCTGCACACAAAGTTGACTCTGAGAAATAAATCTCTCGCCGAACGTGGGGACGAACTCACGCTGACAGCGGCCAACTGGATACAAATCCAGCGCGCTACCGACTGAGCTACATCCCCGCCCACAGAGCTCAGTGAACATATACTACTACAAACAAAGGTATACAGTTCACAGACACCCCACTCCTCCACCCCTACCCTTTGGGACCGTAGGACGCCAGGCAACAGGCGGTAAAAATCAAGGCCTCCGTATCACAGACTTACACTGAGATACAGGCGACCTCCCTGACCCCCCTTTTTAATGTCGTTTCCCTGACCATAAAGCATGCACGGGATAAAGACAATACGACCTCGCCTCATCGACTGGTCTACAGTGCGCGACCTTTGTAGGGGGCATGGTCTGGCTCAACTTTTATGTTTCGGGCGTATAAAAATAATAAGGGTAATACGTTGTATGTCTGTGTTGAGATGGGAGCATAAAGTTGTTAGAATGATGTGACTGTCTCACAGGCATGGGAAGGTACTGTTTTATGTGTGTGGTCTGTCTGGCCTGGGGTTTCAAAGGGTCTTGATACGGAGGAAGAGATACAGAAAGGTAAAGGGAGAATAAAAAACGGAGAAAGAGTTGGGCAGTTAATTAACCCATGCCTGATTAACCGTTAAAGGTAGTCCCAATGAATGAGAGATGATGATGATGATAATGATGATGATGATGATGGAACTTTAATTTACAAGGATAGAGATTTAAGCCACGCCTTTTCTTACAATATGTCCTTAAATCAGAGAGAGAGAGAGAGAGAGAGAGAGAGAGAGAGAGAGAGAGAGGGGGGAGAGAGAGAGAGAGAGAGAGAGGGAGGGGAGAGAGAGAGGGAGAGAGAGAGAGAGAGAGGGGGGAGGGAGAGAGAGAGAGAGGAGGGGAGGGAGAGAGAGAGAGGAGGGAAAGAGAGGGAGAGAGAGAGAGAGGGGAGGGAGAGAGAGAGGGGGGAGAGAGAGAGAGAGGAGGGAGACAGAGAGAGAGAGAGAGGGAGAGAGAGAGGGGGGAGAGAGAGAGGGGGGAGGGAGAGGGGGAGGGAGAGAGGGAGAGAGAGAGAGAGAGAGAGAGAGAGAGGAGAAGGTGGAAGAGGAGGAGACGGAAGATTGATGATTGAATTTGTATTTCACACGGACAAAGTGTTTAAGCTACACCTTGTTGTTGTTGTTGTTGTTGTTAAACGGTGACTGGGAATAGCCTAGTTAATATAATGGCAAGCGCTTATAACCGTTATCATCTTCTCCAAACTGTTCTCAACCAGCTGCAAGCCATAAAATATCTCATCTCAGAAGCATGTCGTGGGTGTATGATGTTTAATGCAACACGTGTTGCTGACGCTGATGTTATCGCTGCTTTTGCCGAACTCCACAATCTTGTTTTAATGTTTTGATGTTTTGATGGTTGTTTGATTTTAAAACCATAATTACACTCATCTGTCGGGTCGTCAAAATTTCAGCTTCAGGCTCAAGCAGTTTCAAGCTCTGAAGGACATAAACGTTATCCCTTAGCATTTACCTCCCTCGCCCCCCCCCCCCCCAGCCTAGAGCATTACCCCCCCCCCCCCCCCCACAGCCTTATCCACCCTCACCGTCTCCATATTCCGCACACACCTCCTTCACAAGCGACGAAGTGCATCTTTTACACAATTTAAATTGACTCAATCCTTTCGTACTGGGAGAAGGATTTAACCCAAAAAAGTGGATCTCAGAAAGTCGCGATTATATGGACTGCTTCCCCTTGAAGGCGCAGTGTGGGCCTGGCGTGTGTGCTGGCCATAAAGGCCCATTACGGGCAAGTTATTGCCCGGGAACAGCTGGCCCCGCTGCACGTGTTTCACGTTCCTGTGACGTCACCGAGGGCTTTGCGGCCCGGCTGCGCCGGGGGAAATGTGCATGTAATACAAATCATTTTGTGAGTGCCAGCATGCGTGTTTATGTATGCCTTATGTTATTTTTTGATGCCAGTGTTGTCAATTTGCTCCGAGCGTGTGCGTGCACGTTGAGGGTCGGATGGGGACTGTCGGTGTGGCTGCTCTTTTTGTTGCTGCTGTTGCTGTTTCTCTTTTGCTCCCTGTCTGTCTGTCTGTCTGTCGTTCTCTCTCTCTCTCTCTGTCTCTCTCTCTCTCTCTCTCTCTCTCTCTCTCTCTTTCTCATTCCCTCTCTCTCTCTCTCCCTCTCTCTCTCTCTCTCTCTCTCTTTCTCATTCCCTCTCTCTCTCTCTCCCTCTCTCTCTCTCTCTCTCTCTCTTTCTCATTCCCTCTCTCTCTCTCTCCCTCTCTCTCTCTCTCTCTCTCTCTCTCTCTCTCTCTCTCTCTCTCTCTCTCTCCTCATCCTCTTTTTATCCTTCTCTTTCTGTCTAAAGTTTTGCTTCAGACACTAAACTGAAAACCCTACCACTGTTTAGCGTACCGTCAACATTTATAAAACAACAGTGACGGAGTAACCCATTCGCGTTTTATTTGCATATGATGATGATGATGATGATGATGATGATGATGATGATGATGAGGATGAGGATTATGAGCATGAGGATGGTTTTGATTACTGTTTTCAGTATTATACTAGCATTATATCTGGGCCAGCCATTCCTTACTATCTTTAGCTTCGACCCAGCTGGACGGGGACACCTGCCGATTGCTACGGTTGTTGCGGATTTTTTTATGGGGTTCTAATCACTATGCTGCATTTCGAAAATGGTAGGGGGTAGGATCTACAGTTACCATACAGGGAACAATTTGCATCCTCGTAAAGTACAATTGCCGAGACCACGATTGAGAGGGGAGTTAGTAAAGGATCCATGATTTTTTTTTAAAGTAGAAACACACAAATCATTCCCCCCCTCTCTCTCTCCTCTCTCTCTCTTTCTCTCTCTCTCTCTCTCTCTCTTTCTCTCTCCATCTCTTTCTCTTTCTGTCTCTCCCTCTCTCCCTTCATGCTATACATGCTAATTTTAAAGATGGACAAAGTACATGTAATACTGAATTCAAAACTGAACTCAAGGAACAAGTGGAACTTATCGCGCACAGAACACAAGCAGTATGAGACGATATGCAAATAAATACAGATTCCGAGACGGCAGCATGAAGCATGAAACCAACACCTTTTTAGCCAATAAGCGTAGCTGAAATGTAGCAAATGACTGTGATAATGACACTTGCAACACCATGGTTAGGTCATGGTATGGTTAGGTCATGGCATGGTTAGGTCATGGCATGGTTAGGTCATGGCATGGTTAGGTCATGGCATGGTTAGGTCATGGCATGGTTAGGTCATGGCATGGTTAGGTCATGGCATGGTTAGGTCATGGTATGGTTAGGTCATGGCATGGTTAGGTCATGGCATGGTTAGGTCATGGCATGGTTAGGTCATGGTATGGTTAGGTCATGGTATGGTTAGGTCATGGCATGGTTAGGTCATGGCATGGTTAGGTCATGGCATGGTTGGGTCATGGCATGGTTAGGTCATGGTATGGTTAGGTCATGGCATGGTTAGGTCATGGTATGGTTAGGTCATGGCATGGTTAGGTCATGGTATGGTTAGGTCATGGTATGGTTAGGTCATGGCATGGTTAGGTCATGGTATGGTTAGGTCATGGCATGGTTAGGTCATGGCATGGTTGGGTCATGGCATGGTTAGGTCATGGTATGGTTAGGTCATTTACAAAACGCAAGCAAAAAAAGCTGCAACAAACAGATGACATCTGATGAAAGTATCTTGAAGTTGACACTTAACCACAGGCAAGCAATGAATACAAATCCAATGGTCATAATAGATGTTGAAATAACAAACAGAGAAGCAAAAACAAGTTTTGCAACAGTGAAAACAAGCGAGTAAGATGTGAATGGGGTGAGAGCAAAGCAGAAGCTGGTCCTAATCAATACGCAGTCCGAAATATACGCAGAGATGTTGCTAGGATTTATTTTCTTCAGCAAATGACCATGTAAGATTGGACCATTTTGATCAGATTTCGGCAGTCAATGGCGTGAAAAAGTTTTTGGCAAATCTGCCGAAATGACGACAAAGTTTTCGTCGATCTGAAATAAGTTTCGGCGTCTTGCCAAATACCGACACCAAACAACACCCCTGCATTCGGTGTCCGATACGATGAATGTAGCATGAATCTAGCCCAATGGATGATCCACTGCACGACATACCACACTCACCCTCTTCTCCTCTTGCTCCTTGCTGGCGGCGGTGGATGGCTTCTTGCAGAGACTCTTGTTGTACTTGCGTTTGACCCGCTGCGTCAGCTCCTGCAGACTGCGTGCCTTCTGCACCTTGGCGTGGTCTCTGTCCCGCCGCTCCCGCTCCTCCTTCGTCTTCACCTTCACCTTGACCTTCACTACACCGGAACCGGAAGCTGCTGTGGTGGTGGATGCTGCCGATACGGCTCCCGTTGCTGCTCCGTCCTGGATCCCTCCCCCTCCTCCTCCTCCACTACCCTGTTCGTTGAGGCAAAGTTGCTGCCGAGCCTTCTCAGCGTTGAGGCTGTTGGCGCGCTGCCGCTGCTTGTAGCCTGTCCCCGGGGGTCTGCCTCGGCCCCCGGACCCAGGGGGGCGTCCGGCTCCTGTAGAGTTAGACCTGCTGTCGCGCTGAGCAGGAGGCGCCTTGGGCCCGGTGGGCGCGGATGTGTTGACGGAGTCTCTGGCGGGCTGCAGGTTCGGGGAGGGCAGGGGACTGGTGTCGCTGAGGAAGATGCGTTCGCTGCGACGTAAGGACCACTCATCTAGCAAGAGCGGGGCCAGGGGCTGGTGAGGAGCAGACGGCCCCTTACTAGCACCACCAGCAAGCTGCTGTACAGGAGGCCACCACGGACAGAGAGAGAGAGAAAGACCACGTAGACAACACTCGCGCAGCAACACCAACCACGTAAAAAAATCCAAACCAAATAAAAAAAGAATAGCTTGCGTCCAATGCCACTGTCATTATATTGCTCTTTTGCACTGCAGTGAACCAGTAGTAAGCCTACATTGTCCCAAAATATGACTTTATCTTTTAATTAATTTTCTCAACATGATTTGGATTTGATTAGGGTGAGCAGGGGGAAAATCATGTTCAAACTCGTCCGAAAATGCAGTGGAGAAGGCCTCACAGAAAATGTATTTGTCACGGAAAAATGCTCGGGCATCCACCAAAAAAAATGCAAGGAATTTGGCACAGTTTTGTAATTCTTCCCAAACAGCGGCAAAGTCAACATTAACCGAAAGCTGGTGGTATTTTTTCAACTAAATAGCTTTGAAGTGTAGCCAACCTTCTGTGCTAATGTTGTTGTTTTTGTTGTGTTTTTTTCCAGTTTTTTTCCATTCGTTCTTTAAACACAATATCAGACTGCATTTTATAAGCAAAGATCGTAACATTTCGGATATTGAAAGACACATGCAACAAGCCTTTTTACTTGTGTTGCATGACATCTGAAACTGCTAGATTTTCTTCGAAAGACAGGTTCCTTCCCATTTAAACCACCACATATCTGTGCCCTCTTTTGAGTATGGTAAGAGTACCTTTCAACCAGGACACATACTAAAATATCAGCAGTGCAGATCAGGCTTTGTTTTATTCAATTGATTGTGCGGGTTGACATAGATGTCTTTTACGAACAAATTGTTTAGAACAAACTGCCCACTCTGCAGAGGAAGCTACCAGTTTCTTGTTTTGGGGTATGAGTCTAAATAAGGAGCTGGATTCTGTTAGCCCATCTTAAAGCCTCAACAGATCTGTGGTGATTGACATGATCGTACACACGGGAAGAATTAACTGCAGGCTTAACACAGTACTGTTGGTCACTGCAGGCAAGACTTTGAATGACGTGGCTAACTGTAATCCTGGATCCATGAAAGATCGGCGCAAAACTCAAAAAAACATTCCATACTCAAGATGTCCAATGCTTGGGGGATAAAATAAACGTAATAATGGCAAACAATATCAACTGAAAACAACTCCATTATGCTTTAATTTGTGTTTTCTTCCAAGTTTTCAAATGCAAAGAAAGAAAATATACAAACTCCATTATGCTTTAATTGTATTTTCTTCCAAGCTTTCAAATGCAAAGAAAGAAAATATACAAACTCCATTATGCTTCAATTTCATGTTTTCTTTCAA
Source organism: Littorina saxatilis (assembly GCF_037325665.1). NCBI lineage: Eukaryota > Metazoa > Mollusca > Gastropoda > Littorinimorpha > Littorinidae > Littorina > Littorina saxatilis. Next base: position 100,120,647 of record NC_090246.1, on the reverse strand, counting down.
GTTGTCAAATGCAAGGAAGGAAAATAAACAAACTTTTGCGTATTCGCGAACTCATTTAAAACTGTAAAAAAAAATTGGATATAGCCAGGATTACAGTAAAAAAAATAATTGTCTGTAAATAAAACAAAAGAAGCAAATAAATGAATATATGAAATGTTTGCTGAGATATCACTCTTGAGGAGGAGTTGACGACGCTTACATAAAATCTCAATAATATTCAGATTACCAGGAATGCCATGAAAAACTTCAAGAGTGAAATCTCAGCTTGAACAAAAAACGCTTTAACCAATAAATCATTGGAAACATAAAAAGAATCAAACAATTCAAATCATATCAAATCAGCTCCCAATTAAAAACAAAAGTAACTGAACAATGGAACAAAAATAACCAAGGAATATCATATGACTGTCTTCGCATGCTGTCTCTGTCTCTGAAAAAAAGCTTTGTCACTGTTTTCCCGCTGCCACCGACAAAGCAAATTCTCACTTTTCAAACAGAACATCAAAAAACAACCGCTACTGCATTCGTGACAAGACTTCTGTGATCAATTTCACCAACGATACGGCTACTGCATTCTGAATAAAATCACCAGACTCCATGATACTAACACACATAAAAGACACCCAACCTTCAAACAGTCAGCAACCTCCTCTAAACAAAAAAAATAAGACATACACACGAAAAATTGCTGCGAAAAACTGAATACAAGCAGAACCCGCTTGCAGTGCCCAATGTGAAGACGACCGTCCGACATTCATATATCCATGCTGATATCCACACATCCAACAACATCCTCAGAGTACAGAAGCGACCACATTGACCAAGATCCAAACAGTACATCCAACAACAAACAGTTACTTCATCTGACAAAATGTTGGGCAAACAAGCCCAGCCTAAATATCTAAAAGTTCTGAACATGTCTGCCCCCGCCCCTTCCCAAAAGGTACTCTCATCTTCCTCAAGAAAACTACATGCATCCCTCCTAAATTCAGTCACTACCCATCCTTCCCCTTTTCTGCGAACTTCTTCAAAGTCTATCCTACAATTCGAAATATGTACACAGTAAGTTTGAATGAATTGTTTTTTCGCTGTTCCGTCCATTCTTAGTCTCTATCCAAAATGGTGAATTATTCTGACCAAAGCTAAGACGCCATCCATGCAAGAATTCTTACCGACGTGGTCATAATTATCTGCACATGTCATTTCTTTTAGTGTGGAATCAAGACTACTGGCAACAATAAAGCTAAACATTTGATACAACCGCCCCACAAATATATCAACACCCCACAGATAAAGAACCTTCATCTTCATCCAAAAGCTCTCTTCCCCTTCATTCAGTCTATTGGTCCTAATACGTTTGTACTTCTTACCATAAAGTTGAACACTCTTCGCTCGCAAACCAGCTATACAGCGACTGATAAGACCACAGACATTTCAGTTCTTAACTCCACTTCCCCGTTTACCTTGACTGAACAAAAAACCACGACCCCCATATTCGACAACTCAGGCTTACCTTGCTGCCAGCCGCGGACAAAGATGATGATGATGACGGGGTGGTGGCGGTGATAAATGTAGTGGCGGTGGTTGCGGTGGAGATGGTGGCGGTGGCGGCGGTGGCTGCTTCCTCGGCTTTGGACACCCAGGTCTTGCCCTGAGCCACGTCCGACAGCTGTAGTAAGCCAGTCTGCCGCGCCCAGATTGTCTCTACACAGCCATACATCAATGGTAGGGTTAATTGTCCAGCAAAATTGAAAAGAGCACCTAAACTTCAGCAGCAGCTGGAAGACAAGAGAACGGAAACGAGACTAGACAGCCTCCCAAAGAACAAAGTTGAAGGATTTGGGAATTTTTTTCATTTCAAGTACAATCATCTCTGTCTCTGTCTGTCTGTCTCTCTTTCTCTCTCACAGACACTGAGAGCTTCCTCATCAGCCATTCGCCAACACAGCCCATACCCCCTCGTCTCCAATCGAAGTCCTCCACACACTATTTCAGATTGATGTCGGAAAAACAAAGTATGGCTATAAAATATCCATCACAATATTGAACTCCCTCTGCCGTTTCGATTACCCTTGCACGTGCGTAATGTGAAGAAAATCAGGGTTCACCGGATGACCCCAAAAAAAACCCGACACGCTTACCCAAGCAGTCATAAATGATCAATTGAAAAGCTAGTTATGGGGAAGCAACCTCGGGTCGAACCGATTAAATTTATACATTCTGACAAAAACAACTAAGGTGAGACATTCTTCTTCATATCTAAATCTCAACGAACGAACAGCAGAGGATGCGTCCCTGTTTGGCTGAGTACGATTTAAGTGAGCTTGATCAATTGACCAATAAGTATGCAGATACTGTTATTTGATCAGAATACGAATAGGGTGTTTTTGTTGTTGGGCACCTGTCCCGTTACCCAGCCCCAGAACTCAACTAGGATTAAGTGTAGCTCGTAGGAACTTCCGACTTTTTCCAATCTAAATGTCGCCACAAGTATGCGCACGCACTCATGCACGCACACACGCACTCAAGGACGCACACACGCACGCACACGCACTGCTCTTCAATTAAAAATCCACTGCATCAATACCATCATCTCCAAAACATCGTTGCCTCATTTAGAGCCGATGAAACAAAGCTGTAAGAATTAAAAAAAAACCAAGAAAGGTAGGTTGTTGGAACGTTTGTTATTGACAAAACAATATATTCACAAATATATCGACCCAACGGTCTTTTAAGTGCACAGACAAACAATAAGGAAGACTTATCTGGCTTATTACACCCCCGGTATAGGGGTGTGTATAGGATTCGGTCGATGTGTTTGTGTGTTTGTGTGTTTGTGTTCGCATATAGATATCAAGAATGAACGGATAGATCGTCACCAAACTTGGTGAACAGGTTTTATACATTCCTGAGACGGTCCTTACAAAAATTGGGACCAGTCAAACACACGGTTAGGGAGTTATTGGTGGATTAAGATTCTACAAGGACTTATAGAGGGACATATTAATGGTCAAAGGGAAATAACCTTCTCAGTTGGTGGCAGTGAGAATGGTTATTTCCCTTTGACCAACGGGGGTGTTTTTCCTACCTCGGAGGAATTTCTTGTTTGTATAGCTGTAAGTGTATGTAACGAATACCAAGCCGGAAAAGAGTGAATGAAACGTACCTGTAAACCCAGTGGTTTTATTGGGGTCACACTTTCGAGGCCGTCCCGGTTTTCTTTTCTGGATGCACGGGCCGTTTGCTGTGTCACTGTTGTCTGTGTCGGATTCTAAAACACAAGAAGTACAGACATATAATAAAGACTGGCTGTGTAACTTTCACTTAAGTTTTAGATTTCTGCTAAAACCGTGATCTTCTTATTTACAGGTAGAAGCAGTGAAAACGTCAACCTATAAGCTTAAAATGCACCAACAAAACTAATGCAATAACGTGCAACGGCTATTAACACACAAAAAGCAAACAGGTGCTTACGCATATGCGCGCACATATAAGACAGACAAACAAGACAGACAGACAGACAGACAGACAGACAGACAGTAAACTACAGCAAACGAACAACCATTGCCGGCAATTATTTTTTAAACACACACACACACACACACACACACACACACACACACACACACACACACACACACACACACACACACACACACACACACACACACACACACAACAGCAAGAAGAAATAAATCAATCCATACCTCGTCTCTTGTTGAGCGGTGAGTGACCTGGGCTGGCACCGAAGGAGTGAGCGTCTCCAAGACCTGTAGTTTCCCAAGAGCACTCGTCGCTCTTGCGTTTGGTGCCAGAGAATGTTGATGACGATGTCGATGATAGCGCCGATGTTGCAAACTTGGCCAACAGACCCAGACCAGATTCCAGCGTAACAGGAGTGATTGTCGTTGGGGTGTGGGATAAAGCTGATAGAAAAAAGACAGACTCATATTTTTACCTTTCAAGTTGCTGGTTTCAAAAGCGCAAGAGTGCTCTCTGTCTAACCTGCTGTCACTCATACACATCCAAAAGGAGGCATTTTTGGTTGTAATAGGCACACAGTGGGAATTATAAACATTTAGTTAACATTATCTGTTGAAAGTAAACACCGATCGAAGCATTGCCTGCAGCACACAACCACTTTAACTTTAACGCTTGTGTTGCCGCAGTACCCTTTCTGAAACATTTGTTTTAATTCATTATCTGCACCGCAACAGGGACACATCTGCAGTGATTTACCCAAGATGCTTTGTAATTATGATAATCAATTAAATGAACATGAACTGAGGAACCGGTCTGACTATTCAGCATCGGGGTCGCGATTCTTCCTTCTTTGTCCAGTCTTAAAACAAAAGGTGTTGTGTAATCACTTCAATCTTTTGTGAAAATGGCTTACCGGATGTAACAGTGGCTGGCTTTTCTTCTCGTTTGATTTTCTTCTTGCTTGATGATTGATCCTTGAACGTACTTTCGATGTTGCTGAACAAGTTGCCTGTGTCTGAAAAAAAGAAACATAACAGGGATGAAAACTATCATCACGCACATTGTCCGTTTCGGAGTGAAGCAAAGGTCATACTGACATTTTGATAATTGAGAATAGAAATGTTACCAGACTGTTCTTTGTACAAGCACCACCATCAGTCACTACAACCATCATCATCATCATCATCATCATCATCATCATCATCATCATCATCATCATCATCATCGTCGTCGTCGTCGTCGTCGTCGTCACTATCATCATCATCATCATCGTGGTCGTCGTAAAACTTCGGAGTACACAATGTCAGAAAGCTCCACTTACCATGGCGATGCTTGTCTTTCTTTCTTCCCGGCTCTTTCGGTGCATCTAAAGACACACAAACAAAAACAAACCCACTCAGTGACAGCTAGAGAAATAAGCGGAAAAATATTCAGCCACAGCAAAAACAGGCGTTGTGCTGGGTTCCCATTTACAGCAATCAAAGGTCCAACTACCCTGGACCCTGCGTATGGAAGGACCATCGATCTAATACAACCCTTATGATATATTAAAGACAATTAAAATCAACCAAACATAAAATATTGCAAACAAATAAAATCAACAAATGAGTTTGTGTGTGCGTTTTTGGTCCACTTTAACCCAATTTCATATTGTGCATAATAAATGGTGAAACCACTGTGGTAATTCAATTAGCTTATCACGTTTTCTACCTTATCTCTAAATGGGGATGGTAATTAAATCAGCAGTAACTGCCACAGACCTCGTCAGCCATGATTACACGAAAACAAGATAAGACTAAACCAATGATGAATGAAACTTCGCAGAAGTAGGGCATCAGGTCTCGGGGACACACACAGAGAGAGAGAGAGAGAGAGAGAGACAGACAGACAGAAGTAGGGCATCAGGTCTCGGGGACACACACAGACCTAAAACAACATAGATATAGGTTGCAGGGAACAGAGAGAGAGAGAGAGAGAGACAGACAGACAGAAGTAGGGCATCAGGTCTCGAGGTCACACACAGACCTAAAACAACATAGATATAGGTTGCAGGGAACAGAGAGAGAGAGAGAGAGAGACAGACAGACAGAAGTAGGGCATCAGGTCTCGAGGTCACACACAGACCTAAAACAACATAGATATAGGTTGCAGGGAACAGAGAGAGAGAGAGAGAGAGACAGACAGACAGAAGTAGGGCATCAGGTCTCGAGGTCACACACAGACCTAAAACAACATAGATATAGGTTGCAGGGAACAGAGAGAGAGAGAGAGAGAGAGACAGACAGACAGAAGTAGGGCATCAGGTCTCGGGGACACACACAGACCTAAAACAACATAGATATAGGTTGCAGGGAACAGAGAGAGAGAGAGAGAGAGACAGACAGACAGAAGTAGGGCACCAGGTCTCGGGGACACACACAGACCGGATTTAAAACAACATAGATATAGGTTGCAGGGAACAGAGAGAGAGAGAGAGAGAGAGAGAGAGAGAGAGAGAGAGAGAGAGAGAGAGAGACAGAGAGACAGAGAGACAGAGAGAGAGAGAGACAGAGAGAGAGAGAGAGAGAGAGAGAGAGAGAGAGAGAGAGAGAGAGAGAGAGAGAAAAAGAGAGACATCAGAGAGAGAGAGGGAGAGAAAGAGAGATAGGGGCACAGAGAGAGAGAGAGAGAGAGAGAGAGAGAAAAAAAAGAGAGACATAGAGAGAGAGAGAGAGGGAGAGAAAGAGAGATAGGGGCAGAGAGAGAGAGAGAGAGAGACAGAGAAAGAGAGAGAGAGAGAGAGAGAGAGAGAGAGAGACAGAGAGAGAGAGACAGAGAGAGAGAGAGACAGACAGACAGACAGACAGACAAACAGACAGAGAGACAGACAGACAGACAGAAAGACAGAGGCAGGGGGAGAGACAAAGACAGGGAGAGAACGGGGGAGGGGGGAGGGGGGGAGAGAGAGACAGAAAGACAGAGGCAGGGGGAGAGACAAAGACAGGGAGAGAACGGGGGAGGGGGGGAGAGAGAGACAGAAAGACAGAGGCAGGGGGGGGGAGAGACAAAGACAGGGAGAGAACGGGGGAGGGGGGGGGGAGAGACAGAAAGAAAGAGACAGGCAGAAAGACAGAGACAGGCAGAAAGACAGAGACAGACAGACGAACAGACTGACAGAAACCAGAAAGAAACGTGTTGCCAACGAAGGCAGATCCTCGTCATTTCTAGTGGGCATGACAGGACGCTGGTAATTGTATCCCCGATGGCACGCTGTATATTGCTGTGACACGACGGGCGAAACGACACGTGACGATAACACTGCTCCGTGCCAGCACCGTGCTAAATTGCCCCGTCATTCTACGCTTTTACATAATATTTTACGTTCCGCAGTTTAGACGCTGTCATAAGGGGGAAGTAGGGAGCAAAGGGTAAGGGTTGAGAAAATAAGTGTGGCCGGCGGAAAGGCTGACATTATAGGTAACGCAAAGTCACGTCAAAACGCAAAGTCACGTCAAAACGCAAAACGCAAAGTCACGTCAAAACGCAAAGTCACGTCAAAACGCAAAGCAGTGTGTTGGAAAAAAGTTCTGTAATCTATTTGCAGAACATCATTTCCAAAAGAAAAGACCTGTACAGTACTGCAAAAGTAGCGACTGGTGTTCATCCGTTTTTCTTCTCTGCGCCTTGGTATAAGTTTACAAGTACCAAAACTATTGGTAACCTTTTCCACAACGTTTGACACACTTAACATCAAGAAAAGACTTGTGTGGTGTTCCGGTTTTGCCAACGCCAGTGAGCCACGCAATTAAGGTGAAATTACACTCCACATTCATCCATGCACAAAACAGAATTTCAGGGCTACAGCACTGTTGAGAAAATTTTTTACACGCCTCCACCCCTACCCCCCCCCCCCCCCCCCCCTCCTCCATTTTATTTCCAAGGTTCGCCCTGAAGAAAAGCAAACGTCCCTGAAACTATATAAGGCAGGGAGGAGGGTGGCGGCCTCAAAGTTGGTTGAAATGTACATTCAAAATGGTGCAGTCTGACGCATATTCGATCATCTGATTCACAAGTCTCTCATTTCTTCATTTCTTGGATATCCACGAATTCGCGGAAAAGTCAGAGCCCTACATTTCGCCGCGGGTCGGGAAAAGAGGGCATCAAAACAAGTACACGTCAAGTACTACACAAAGTACACGTCAAGTACTACACAAAGTACACGTCAAGTACTACACAAAGTACACGTCAAGTACTACACAAAGTACACGTCAAGTACTACACAAAGTACACGTCAAGTACTACACAAAGTACACGTCAAGTACTACACAAAGTACACGTCAAGTACCACACACAGTACACGTCAAGTACTACACAAAGTACACGTCAAGTACTACACAAAGTACACGTCAAGTACTACACAAAGTACACGTCAAGTACTACACAATACAAGGTTTTGTTAGAACGAACTAAGCAGAACACCCCGGGGAGATGGAACCACGGTCGGTCCCTGACCGCGAAGGGTTGTTTTGGGTTTGTGGCCGCACCTGAAAGCTCTGACTGTTCTCCTTTGAGGCTTCTCGTTGCTGTACTTACCGGCACCCGATAATCCCGCTTTCATCTTCTGATGCCGTTGCCAAACCAGACGCCATTTGGGAGTTCTTAGATTTTGCTCCTCACCCCCCCCCCCCCCCCCCCCCTCTGCTCTTTTTTTTCGTCTTCTTCTTCTTCTACTTTTTCTTCTTCTCTTTTTGTACCGACACACATCTGTCTCTCAGCGCACCCCTCGTGCCCTGCTTCACACGAAAAACAAACGTTCAAGCTCAGCTTTCTACAAAATGCGGCTTGAGCTTATTTTTCATACATTTTATGTTCTTTTGAGAGGAGGATCCGCAGGAAAGTTGGAGCCAAGCGGTATACGAAGTCGAGTGATTTCTTGCGAATATTTTGGCTGTGTAATTTGCAAGTAGTCCATCATGTCTGCATTTTCATATTTATATTCTAATCGAAGATAGGAAATGAAAGGGATGACTACCTATGTTTCCACACTTGACAATGAATAAGTCTAATGTAAGTGCTAGAAATAAAACTCGTTTAAAAAATATCTATTCCTCAGCATCATCAACAAGGAACTTAGTCGATAAATATCGACAGGGGGCGGACAAATGGTTTACATGTGAGATGTGTGTATATGGGTGTGGTTCTGAAACAAACAAACCATGTGAACCCCCCCATCCCACCGCTCGCGGGCTGAACGACTGACGTCACATGTCGCTTCGGTCTTTTCCTGAGAAGAACACCGCGTGTACATAATACACAATTCGATCGCGTAGCACTGCCAATGCACATTTTCGCAACGAAAACCGTGCTACTGTTTCTTGTGTGTTAAATCTGAAAGCAATATAAGTGAACGAACAATTGAAAACTGATATCACGTTACTAAACTCCCAAAAGTAATAAATTACTTCTGACTGCGGTACACAATACGGCAGTCACCTCTGCGAATGCTGTCGAAGAATCTAACCGAAAGTAAACATTCTGGGAATCTACGCGCATCGGCCTTGACGCAAGTTCAATACTTAGCCAATGAGCGCGCCGCGGCGAAGTTGGCCGCTGTAAGTCTCGCAGCGCTGGCTGGCTGAGCGAGTTGCGTGTCCATCCTTTTTTGGTCCAAGCCGCACCGTAGACCAGATTAGTAGGTGCTTGATTTTGGTATTTTGATTTTACATAACATTAAACCTTTCTTGGGGTTCATGGTCATGGCAACAGCCATAATAATATTATATCATGTATAATATTACATTTCAGCATATTTGAATTACATGTCATCATACCAAACTGTCATACATTTTTATTCCTACATCATTCTGATTGATCACAACCGAACCTACTATCAGTGGACACATCCAAATGTAAGCGCCTGTTCTTGACAACTTTTAATCGATCTAAAAATAGCAACTTGCTGGGCCCTCTGCCGCCAACAGACACTGTTTGGCCTGTAGGTAAAATGTACAATGTATTTTCTGATTTGTGCACAAAAGCTTTATTTCTTTTTTCTTTTTTTTTAACATAACAATGTTTAATGTCACTGTATGTTTAAAAGACCATGGTCATATTTGTAAAAAAAATGTTAAATTAGAAAATAAATAACATTTTGGTTCATGATTTTTCCTACACCTGTGCTAAAAATAAGAAATAAAAATGTCGGGTATATAAGTCTCTCAAATACAGCTAGGTATGAATGGCTCGGTTTGAGTTTGTTGCAGTTGACCCTGCACAATGCGACATATTATGTTTTTGTTGAACAATTTTGACGTCACCCCTCCCATAGGGTGACGTATTTCACAACTTCCTGTGTTACACAAACTCTGTGATGACCAATTTTGACGTCACCCCTCCCATAGGGTGACGGATTTCACAACTTTCTACAGATG